>NC_065512.1:8038685-8087043 GCF_006386435.1 Epinephelus moara | reverse complement strand
ATGTAGGTTAGCTTTTTTTCTGATTTTTAGAAACAGTATTTAGCTGTGTCGAGTCCTACGCTGCAGTTTTTCTCCACTGTCTGCAAGACTCAGTCATGATGGGAATTACTTATTGGCTCTTAGTTTTGACCACAAACACTATGTAGAAAAATCCTGATTTTTTGTGTAATTGTAATATTGAATGCTGGACTGTAAGCTATTAGTTTTACAATTATGCTTTAGTTCTGTTAACAAACATCTTGTTTGGTTGATCATAATAATATTAAAGGTTGTAATGTGGTCTCTGAACTACATGTGGCTTACAGATGGATCTGATAGGATGAGAACATTTCTATGACTTCCTGTATATTCTTTAAAGGCTGCTGGGAGCTGTCCGACTTGATTTTTTCACCGCCCCCTGCTGTTGCTGCCTGATCATGTCCACTTGACGCAGTTCATCTCAAATGAGCCTGGTGTCTGGTGTGTGGGCGTGGGCATGGCTCCTCTCCTGGCTCCAGGTTCTTCCAACACAACACACCTGCCTGCGATCAGCTCATCACTTCCCTCAGCTCACACACCTGCCATCCATCATCGTCTCTTCAGTATGTCATCCCCAGCTCTTCACACACTCATCACCAGACTGTCATTTCAGAGGCCGTTTACACGTTGCCGGACATTTCACCATCTCCGTTTTCAAAAAGATCTTCGTTTACACTTACCCGTGCATATATACACAAGAGCATGCCAAACCTGTAGGTGGCAGTGTAACGAGAAGCTCAAGCCTTCCATGTATCCATTGTCACCATAACAACGTAGGTCGCACTTTTGACACAGGCGCAAGTTCCGGCGCATACTGTGACGTCGGCTGCCTATCAGGCGCAAGTTCCGGCGCATACTGTGACGTCGGCTGCCTATAACTCCGTTTATCTCTGTTTATCTGAGTTTACATGCAAACGCGCAACCGGAGTTTTCCAAAATCTCCACTCTGGCTGGAGTTTTTAGAAAGACTCGTTTTCAGAGGAGAAATCTCCGTTTGCGTGTAAACGAAGGGCACAAACGAAGGAAGATGTCTCCGTTTATCAAAATCACCGTGTACGTGTAAACGGCCTCTCAGCCTCACTCTCAAGTTCACTCTTGTGCATGTGCTTGTGAAGTTATAGTTGCTGTGTTGTTGTTGCTGTGTTGTTGTTGTTGCCACTCATCGTTTCTCCTGTGTCGAATCACCGTATGAATCACTGTATGCTCCCCTGCCTGTTCACCTGCATTACCTGCCCCAGTACAATGTGTCAGTATTTCATAAGCCATGAATCTAACAACAAAAGCACAATATTTTTCACATTGCTAACTTCTTTTTATATTGAGCCTAAGTGCAGTTATATTGACATGGTTTCCATGATCATGGAAAACCTAGAAAAGTCATGGACTTCGCAAAATCCTTGAACGTTTTTGAAACATATGTAATTTTTTTGTGTATAATGAAGTTACAACAATCTTCAGTGGATAACCGTCCACGTAATGTAACACAACGGCAAATTTATTTTCTGTAGCTGCTGACATAATGTGTGTCTCGCCCTCAGCATATGTCAGTTAACTGGAATTATGTTTGACTAGAGTTTGAATGTGATATGTTTGAATAACTCCAGACAAGTGGGGCAAGTAAAATAATGTGACAGTGTAATTTAACATGTAGGGCTGTGAATCCCAAAGTTTCCACACCTATGCCCCACAACTTTTAGATTGTCCTGCATATTTTTAGATGTAGCAATTGACCTGGGCAGGGGCGTCAAAAGGATTTGAGGACATTTAGGGCTTAGCCTCGACCTGTGTTGGGTCGTCCAGGGGGTCCTACCCTGGCTTTCTTTTTCTTTTGATTAACAAGCTCTATTTTGATGCTTTTTAATGAACTCTGGCACCAAGGTGTACAAGTGTTCATACGTTGTACTGATAATTAGAAAATAAAGAAATTAACTTCAACTGTTGTTTTCCAACACCCTCAGCTCCTTCGACAGACATCACATTCTGTGCTGTAAAATATAGTTGCTGGTGGGAAGAGTATACACTTAAGTGACTTGGGATTTTTTTTAATATGAAAAATGTTCATTTTCTGTCCTACAGTACTGAAGATATGTGTTTTCACATGTCTACTGGGTCTGAGGTGCGTCAGCACAGCAAAGCAGTGCGTAAGCAGCAACACTGAGTCACTTATTCTAGTTTGAGGGCCAGCTGTGTGCTAGATAAATGAGCAAGTAAGCATATTATTCTTTTGCTCTGTAGATGTACACCTCCGTTTGAAACACACTTCACTGCAGTCTTTGTGCGTTACATGAGATTAGAATCCATATAGTGTGACACAAAGGCGAGCAATGCAACATATAGAAGTGGCACTGAAATACTTTATAATTCACTCCCAGTTTATCTACAGTCTGTCTGTTTTGATGTTCCCTGTAGAAATCTGCCCCCTGAAGGAGGAGAGGTGTAGAACCACAGCCCTGACTGTCTGCACCTCCTCATCCTCTCTGCACAAAGCAGCGTCGAGGAAAGCAGAAGTGTAAGTACTCTTTGATCGCTATGAGCTATTCAGCAAATTAATATTCCCCCATGCACTACTGTATTTTCCAAAACTGTGTCCTTTGTTGGAGCAGAAAACTTCTCACTTGCCAACACATAAAACAACAGAAGGCAGCACTCCAGAAAAAGCTGGATTGTGATCAGACCCACAGCCACACAGACAGGTCTGTTATTTTAGTTATAATCTACTTTCCCTGAGCAGCAACTGTTTAGTGTACCTTACAGACATGAGCACCCATTTATTCAGACCATAGGCTGTATAAAATAATGGCCATAACAGCCGTGATGTCACCCGTTGGTTTGTGAACTCCAGTTTTGAAACCTCGAGGGTGGAGATAACCCTAACACAAGCTGCTAGCTTGGTTAGCAGGGTGTATTTACAGCTATAACTGTGATAAAGCGAATTTTTGCTGGCAAAAACAGGCTCAAAATCATTGAAACAAAATGTACTTTCTAGAAAAACTGACCATCCAACTCTTTATATATCCCTACAAAACCTCTGAGAGAGGAGGTCAGGATGGATGGTTTGGTGTTCAGAGTGTCTGACCCCAGACAATGGTTTGCAACAGTAAATATGGGTAACTTAACCAAATATTGTTGTTGCCTGTACTTAACCAGATTGTAGTAGTTGCTGGGGGCGGCCTTTCACATTGTTTCTTGACGCAGACGGCAGAAAGGTCGCTGGTTACGTTTAGGCAATGAAACTACTTGGTTATGGTTAGAAAAAGAGCACTGATGTCACTACAAAATACGGCTTTAAGTGGCACAAACAGGGCTGGAAAGGAATGCCACAAATTCCACAACTGATGTTGTAGCTAGTTGGTCTTGAACACTGCTCTCCAGAGTCAAAGTCCAGTGTTTGCTGGATCCCTCCACCTCCCACCAACTTACTTTATTGCACTTTAAAGTACATCCATTGCTCTGAGCATCTAATGATGATGTGGTTGGGTTTACATTGGAGTTCATGGAAAGCCTGGTGCATCTCACACAAAGGCGTCACTATAATGACGCCAGGGACGCTGCTCAAATGGCAGATTTTGATGCAAGGGCTGTGAGACCACGCTGACGAGTTACTTGAAGAAAACTGCTACGGATATGACGTCCAATATTTTTCCAAACAGCTTTGTCCTGTTGAGGGTCACAAGGAGCTGGAGCCTATTTCAGAACAAACATTATCAATTAATTAAAACTTAGGGTGCTTTCAGACCTAGAGTTTTCTCCCTTGGTCTGATTTTGTCACAAAGTTATATAATTGCCTCGAGTTGGTTCATGTTCTCACGGCAGCATTTACAAGCGGACCAGATCAAAAGCCTTGTCCTGATCCTGCCTGTGATATCCGTAAATATAGCTTATATGTAAGTGGGGAAAGATTTACTGTACTTCTCTATTGCAAGGGATCTTTCACAGGAAAATAGTCCAAAGATATGAAAAAAGCAGTAATCCCATAAAATGTCCCTCACATTATTAGACACATCTCTTGCACTAAGCTGCCAGTAATTCACCTCATCCACTGCCGTGACCTCTCAGTTAATCCCACCATGCTGCTACATCCTGTAATATCATATCTATTTTTCATTTTTCAAACGTTGCTGTGGTCTTACTAAACCTTCCAAGAACATGGAGAAAAAGATCCACCTGAATTAAATCGCAATCGTCCACTTTGTAATCCTTGAAATGAAATATTTCAGCTACTGTTTAGTTTTGTTTTGTGGCTGATGTGACAAACAACAGAGGAGGAGCTGGCTCCGAGCTGCGAGCATATGTCCAGCATCAGGTAACACGGTACAGTGTTTAATTACATCCCTGGTAGAGATGGCCCTCACCGAACTTGTCCCTGCACACGCTGCCAGATGTCTCGTTCACATGACAATTATTGTGATCCCCTCTCACACACGCACGCACACACACGCACATGCCATTGTCTTCAATATTAATGTGAGCTGGACCTTACCCTCTTGACATGGCTTGATTCATGTGGGGATGAGACACAGATACTGAATAGTTGATGAGCTGGGAGAAAAAGAAAAGAAGTGGAGGGGTGGGGTGGGGGCAGAAATAGAGAGAGGCAGACAGAGAGGGAGGGTGGGAGGGAGTAGAAAGGCGGGTATCCACTCGCATCGCTCCACACAGCTCCAATAAGCCCTGAGGTTGGGAGCCTTGATGGAAAATTACCTTGTGACCACGAGGGGAGGTCAGGACTGGTAGAGTCAGACTCCACTTGTCCTGAGAAGAAGCAGCAGCAGCAGCAGCAGCAGAGGGAGGATGGC
Organism: Epinephelus moara; assembly: GCF_006386435.1. Lineage (NCBI taxonomy): Eukaryota > Metazoa > Chordata > Actinopteri > Perciformes > Serranidae > Epinephelus > Epinephelus moara. Next base: position 8,082,229 of record NC_065512.1, on the reverse strand, counting down.
CTGTGCGTTCGGCTGATCACATCAGAGGGGACCAGAGTCAGGTCATGGAGAAACTAAAGGGTCCCGCTGCGGGATGCAGCACAGCCACCTGTGGATGGAGAGCTCTGCTTCTCCCGCAGCTGAACCGCCAGTCCCTGTACGTGTACGGCAGCGAGATGGCCGTGGAGCAGGAGTGCATGAGGCAGCTGCAGAGCGGAGTCTTTGTCATCCACCCGTTCAGCCTCATGAGGTATTTCATGTATCTGATAGATTCAGGCCAGTCCTGCGCTCAGAGCTCCGCCTCTAGTCTCTTAAAAAGTTGTGCAGGTTCTGCAAGTTTCTGCAGGTGCTTCATTTTGCTACAGGGATTAATAGAGTATCTTCCCTATTTTGCTCCATATTAGAGCTGATTGGTGCATACACTGATTAGTTGATGAGTAGAAAAATATCTGCAACTATTTGGATGATGAAAAATGGCACACTTTGTCTAATTTCGGCTTCTTAATTTGACAGATTTGCTGTTTTTATTTGTCTTTTTCTGCAGTAAACGGAATATTTTTAGGTGTGAAGAAAAAACAAGCATGTTGATGATGACAGTTGAGTTTGTTAAGAAATTGTATTGGCCATTTTTTCTGTATTTGTGACATTTTAAACAATTAATTGAGAAGATAATCACCAGATTTGGTTGCATCCCTGCTCCATGTTACATGCATGTACTAATTAGCATTAAGCATCAGTCGACAATGCAGTAAGTGACTATGATTTGTGTTGCACCTCAAAAAAAGACAAATAGATGCGGTATAATTACTATAAAATGTAGAGGGCAAGTAAGCAGTGTCCCAAAAGAACAATTAAAAGTTGATGATTAGAAAAGGAGAGTTGAAAGTGATCACCACTCTTGAAATTCTAGATTTGTTCCAGGAATTTTAGGATGATACTGGAGGATTTGAAGGACCAAAACCGGTGGATCAGGTTTGGTTTTGCGTCATCCATGCAGTATTGTTATTATCACTTTGTAAGGTGATCAGATGGAGTGAAAACAGAGAGGGAATGAAACAATTGGAGATCACAGAGCAAAGTTATTTGAGCCTGGCAATCGAACCCCGGCTGAGGAGAAGTGCAGTTACAGTATCAGAGTATTTCGTGTGCATAAATCAGCTTGCCTTACCGGCTTGCAGCTTGACTGTCTAATGAGTCCTTTTGGCAAATGAACTGAGACTTTCCGTCACAATCCTACATGGAAAACAACATCTAAAGCTCACTCTGATGTCACACATATGTTTTTTTGTGTGTGATGTGTTCCTGCAGGAGTTACTACATCATGTGCATGATGGCCATCACGTTTCTGAACCTGATTGGGATTCCCATGGAGATAGCGTTTCTGGATGGGAACAGCGGGCTGGCATGGGAAGGGTTTAACGTGTTTTCAGACACGCTGTTCCTGATAGATGTGGCTCTGAATTTCCGTATGGGCATCATAGCAGAGGACGGCGAGGTGAGAGTGGCTGTACTCTATTTTCAGACACAATCTGGAGGACCATAATCCCTGCGCAGACAAGCACATACAATCCATCTCTGCCCCATCTGTAATCTACTCAATACACGAAAGGCTAGATTAACAACCCCCCCCCCCCCCCCCCCCCCCGCCCCCATCCCATCCTGCCCCCCCTCTGCTCCTGGACATGGGCAAGTTTGGCACCTGCTGTTTGATTTTATAACAGGGATTATGATGTATTGAATAAATGAGAAGTATAACATTTCCAATTAAGTATTATGCAGACTATATCCTGTTTGTTTTCATCAGCTCATACCTTGTGACCTCTATCTTGCCAATCACAAATGGCACATCTGTGGTGTTTTTTTCCCGGCCGTGGTGTTTACTCTGGACGGCACAAACATCTGGTTTTGCCAGATTTATCCTCAGCTGGTTTCTGCCTTGTTTCAAATATTCATGTATGTGCTTCATGTATGTGCTGATTTTCTCCGAACACGCTGCCGATCTCATCCGACACCACTGTCTCCCTTAATCTTGGACAAACTCCCAAAATATTGGTTCAGTTCAAGTGTTAAATTATACATCTGATCGTGTCACGCGCTGCGCAGCATCTTCATCCATCTGCTCAATCTGCTGCTCTGTTCTCTTTCACAGGAAGCTATTCTGGATATCAAGCAGATCCGAGTCAGTTACCTGAGGACGTGGTTCATACCGGACATCATAGCTGCTTTCCCCATCGGCTACATTCTGCTGTTTGCGGTAATAATGAACAAACTGTTGGAGCTGAAAACAGCAAACAGTGTGCTGCAGTATTTATCAAAACAGTTTTCATTAATGGAGTTAGAGGTTAATGATCCAGGTACATTATATGTAAATTAAAAAGTGTTTCCATATTGGCATAATTGGAGAATAAAAGTAAACGTTTTCCTTTTAATCTCAGCAAAAGCTTCTTTTGTTTGCCTTATTTTATGTATTTCATGTAACTGTGATTGATGGTTTTGGTTTTGCATTTTAATAATTTTAATAATAATTTTAAATTACAACTTCTAGGTCCACTTAAAATAATAGGACACATTTCATTCGTCATACCGAACAAACTGTTGAAGCAGAAAACAGCCGGCAGTGTGTTGCTTTATTTGTCAGTTCACAAAACAATTATGCTCTTAGTTTTACATTATTTGTTCATGGTTTATAATTAGAAACTTATGTAACACTCAGAGCAGCAAGACAGTGTTTTACAGACAATAACTACTGAGGAAAAGGCACCAAAACAAAAACACATAAGATGATTTTACAAGGTAGATTTAATGAGAATTCGATGATGAGAGTATATTTAACTTTAATGTCATTGCACAGGAAATCGAACCAGAAGTGCACAAGGCAATAAAACGCAGAATAATGAACATATGTATTGAGGTAATAAATATAATAAACAGTAAGGGTTTAAGGTGTTAATATACAGTAATAACAGTATCAATCATTTGTCACATCATACAAGGTACAACTCCAGTGAAATGTGATCCTGTCAGCTCCTTTAACTTGTGCATTATAATTTAGTCCTATTTCCGGACGGTTTCTGGTTGTGGAATGATTTAAGTGTAGTTTTGGGTGCAGTCGCTTCTGTTATTTTACAAATTAAATCCACCACAGACTAAGAATTTTCCTAGTCGACCAATAGTCATCATTTAGGGTCATTAGTCGACTAGTCTCTCGCATGTTTACGATATTAATTTAATGATTAAATGATATATTTTGGTGGTTTGAGTTGAAGGTGTGAGAAAGAATAGTATCAGTAACATTGTTAACACTGTGCTACATTACAGAGAAATACAAAACTGTACTAATGAACCTTCATTAATATAGGCCTATATTTTATCTACAAGTGCACGTCACACACTGAGCGAGCCGCCTGTTAATGACGCTGTGGGCTAATGGGCATGTAGCTACTTCCATGTTTCAGATGATACGTCATGTTTGTAGTCGACCAATGAAGATGAGTTTACATATCACCTTGGGTTCGTCCTTCACCTTCTCAAAATGATCCCACACTTTGGATTTCCTGCCCGACAACTTAACTAGCCTGTGGAATAACCGCAGGTACCAGCCCTGGAAATTAACCTGACTCCTGTCTGACTGCTGAGCGTGGACACTTCCTGTGTCTGTCCTTTCAAATTAAATTCCCACATGGTCCAGTCATATAGTTTTTGATTTATTTTGACAAGGTGCAGCTCCTGATAGAGTTTCACGTTTATTTGTTGTTTTTTTTCTAAGCAGCCAATGAAATCTTGCCAACCAATGACCTTTCTGGTCGACTGATATTTGGTCAACTATAAGGGGGCAGCTCTACCACAGACTCATTTAATTCATTGATGTCTTTGGTGGTGTCGACAGTGGTGTTATGGAACACACTCCAGACTCAGTCTTGGCTCTGTCTATTGCGTCACTTGGGGCATGCGTCATAGTTGTTTGTTTTTTTTTACATATCTTGGCCTCAACAAATGACTGAATGGTTGCTCAACCAGAAGAGGAGAGGAGAGTTCATGGACTGTTGAGTTGATTTCCTCATCCCATTGAGCGACCCGCAGCCACACGCCACCACCGTCCATCAGCAACCACAAAAAGCACCACCAACATTTGTTAAATAGACACAAGAGTATAAATTTAACACAAGTTTAGCAGACTAGCAAGTTGTGTTTAAAAAGTTAAATAAAATAGAAAATTAACCCTCTGTATTTTATTATCCCAGGACTTACAGTACCACAACAACGACAACCCCTCCAAGACCAACAAGATGATGAGGATACTGATGTTCGTCCGGATCCTCAGCTTGATCCGGCTGGCTCGAGTGTCCAGACTGGTCAGGTTCTTCAACGAGGTGGAGAAAGTAAGTTCAAACGCCAGACAAAGTCTTCAAAGCTCACCTTTGAAATTCAATCAACCTTAATGCCCTACCTGCAGATACCTTACTAGACCTGGCATCCGATGACAAATCTGACTTTGAACACTTTCCATGTCGTTTGTAAAACAAGAGCTGACACGCTGCTTCACGCTCAACCTGCGTTTTGCATAAACAGAACTTGTGTTTTTCTAATTATCCAAACATTGGATAACAAAATTTAACCTTGATGATCACATAATCTCATAATGAAACACAATATGTCTTGGAACAAATCTTGCATGTTGCATAATGTATGTTGTCTGGAATTTGTAACTCCAAACCTTTAATCAGCTTCTGGCTGCTGAAATAAACAGTTTCTGGTGTATGTTTTGGTGTAGTGGCAAAAACTGGACCCTGCTGCTTTGGGAATAAGTGTTCTGAATCTGATTTATTGATATTACGCGGATAAATCGGTTTACTTAACTAATCCACAGTGAGATTTCGGCATGTTGAGCCTCCCCCAAGTGAAGTTAATCTTGGCTAGCTCGTCCAACACATTTCTCTGCCAGGTCGTTTTTAGTCTTCCAGGTTTTATTTTGCCTTGACACTGTCCAGCCATCAGTCGCCTCAGCTTTATTACAGTGGTGATGTTCTTGCTTTGGTTGTTCTGTATAATTCCAAGGTTGTGGTCTTGTCAGGCCAGAGGATGCCACATGACCTTCACAGGCATCTATTGTGGTTTATTACAACCTGGAGCGGTACATCAAGGTTGACTTGACGTTGCTATGATACACAGTAGATGGTCCCCTTGTGTTTAAGCTATATTCGTTTGACCTCCAGAGGTTGTGGAGTTTAGAAACGTACCTTAGGGTATTCTTTAATCTTGCATTGATGTCCTTTTGTGTCCTGCTGTCCGAAATTCTCCACCAAGTCACATCACTGAAGGTGTTGATGATTGTGACTTGTTTGCTGCAAATATTTCAAGCTTTTCTTTCTTTTCTTGTTTGTTGTGGGTGCATTAAATCTGTCACTGCAACACATTCTCACTCTGAACTTGTCAAATACTGACACTTGGTCAATGGACCATCACGTCAAAATGTGATGCACTAGGTACCCCTCCTGCGTCAATTTTGAACGTTCAGGGACAGCATGTCAATTTACACTTGTTACATGCATTGTCTCTTTTAAAATGAACTTCTGTTTTCACAGGAAATGTACAGTTTTTGCTTGTTAAATGCATATGGTCTTTTTCAAACTAAACTTAGAGTGTAAGTACAGAACTTCGTAGTTGTCTGGAACGTCAACAAATGACTGGGTCGTATCTAGGGTTGCAACAGTATGAGATTTTCACGGTACAATAACTCCGAAAGTATCACAGTTTCACGGTATCATGGTATTACAAATCTTTATTATTATCAGTCAGAACGACCGTTTAAGGAATGAAGACGGGAGGGTTATTGTTGGTTGAACAAACGTTTTATGACTATAATTGAAACTTGAAACCATTTTGTGAATGGAAGTATGTGGAAAAAGTCTCCCCTTAAAAAATAAGTAAAATTAAAGGGAAATTCTCCATCCAGTTGCATTTTCTTTTCAATATTGTAGATAAGCAAATGTACACAGTAAGATAACCGGCAACTTTTATATCACGGTAAACCTTAAAACTCGTGTATCGCTGCCTCCCTAGTCGTATCATACCGCCACCAAAGGGTGCCCCTGTGTGTTGATGCCAACGGGCCATTGACTAAGCGTCTGTACTTTACAAGTTGGGAGTGAGACCAAGTTTGTTACTGTTGTTTTTTATTTAATCAGCTGTTAGGTAGTGTTAGCTCAGGAAGATTGTTTTGAATTGGAAACAGACAGCTTTCAACTCCCCGAACTGTTTTCAAGCGATATTATTGTTGGCACCACTGTTAGAGAGCCCAACAATTTTCACAGTTACTTCTGTTGTTTCCCCTGTTCGCAGTTACTGTTACTGGAGATATAAACTGCAAAAACGTACATTGATATTCTTTGGTAACTAGGCAACGCAATCATCAGAAAAAAATGTTGTGGTTGACCACAGATATGTTACATTTGTATGTGATCATGTAGTGGTTCCCAACTGGTCCAGCCTCGGCATCCAGATTTCTCCTCAGTCATTAGTTCAAGGTACACACAGTTTAATACATTCAGCATCATACCTGTGCTTGGCCATGTCGTTGAGCTAGTTTGCTGTCTCTGTGAAGTAGCTGTCTGTTAGTCAGTCACTCTGTAGCAGGAAACAGCACTTCAGAATAAAAGCTCTGTGCCTGAAATTCACTGTACATAAAAATTAAGTGTGTTTTTTACAAACTTGACCATGTTTGCGAATCACTTTTGGACCACAACCCACCAGTTGGAAACCACTGATGTCGGGGATACGTTTAAATTTTGCGTTTCAACAGCAGTACAGTAAATGAGTAGTTTGGTTTCGGCACAAAAACCACTTGATTGCGGTCAGGAAAAGATGATGTTTTGGCTTGAAATACCTGCTTTTTGTGGCACTATCCCGGCTGGAAACACAGCAGTGGGTCGCTTAAAAACATCCCTGTTTGGTGGCTTGAAAAGCAGCTGAAAACACAGTGATGACTCGCTACAACACAACCAGTTTTGTTGTTTGTGGGATTCGAACAGGGATCTGCAGCTTGGCAGGCGTCTGACCAAGGTGACACACCATCCACAATGCCCTCCACTTCCTGTTGACTAAGTCAGCTCATATACTACACCATTTTAGAAACGTTGACTTGATACGTATGAAACGTGCAAATGTAACATTTCTGTAGTTTGCAGACACATACAATATCAGCATTTTCTTCTGGCGACATAAACATGGACCTCAGGTCTGCTCAATAAATAAAACTGTATCACCATGGTTTTTAACATTGTTGTTGTTTTCAGTTCTCTGTAGGGAGTTGAATTTTTAACAAATCATAAGTTACTATAGCTTAGCAAGTAAGAAAACAACACATACACTTGCATTAACATGAGATATTTTTATGTTGAGCCATCAGTGTGCCAGTGAGTGAATGCATATGTACGGATTATATACTGTACAGATCAGGCTTATGAGAGGACATGGTACATCGTCAATCAGGCTTAAACCCAATATGCTGCTGTAATATCACACACATGTCTGGGACACCCTGCAGTGTGTATGATTTCTGTCCCAAATGCCTTCAAGTCACATGTTTTCTCCTCATCTCTCCTTGACAGGTGTCAAATGCAAACCTGGAGGTGGTCCGCCTCTTCTTCCGCATTTTGTCTCTGTTCATGATGATCTTCCTTCTGTGTCACTGGAACGGCTGCATCCAGTATTTTGTCCCCATGCTGGAGGAGTTCCCCTCCGACTGCTGGGTCCGCAAAGAAAACCTGATGGTAAAACTACTTTAACAAAACTTTAATAGACAGAGTGTGAGTGATGATGGTTGTTGACAGTGGTGGAAGGTAACTAAGTACATTTACTCAAGCAGGTATTTTCCATTTTATGATACGTTATATTTCTAATCCACTACATCTACACTACACAAAATCTTCTCCCAGAATGCCACTGTGATCGTGAAGTACTCCTGGGGAGTATTCCGAGCGCTCTCACAGATGATCGCCCTCTCCTATGGCTCCATGGATGCACCAACAAGTGAGAACTTTATAGATTTTCTTCATATGCTGCTAAAAAAAGGCACAGGTGTCACATTCTCCCTCAGATATAAATACCCACCATTTCCACAGTAAACAAGCTCGAGTGTCGCTGTCTTGTTCCTCAGATTATGTTGAAATGTGGATCGTCATGGTCAGCATGGTGTCCGGCTGTCTAATGTACACCGTCCTCGTCGCTAACGCTACAACCATGATCGCCAACATTGATCCAGCGGCCAAGGAGTACAAGAGCAAGGTAAGACAATACCTCTCGGTGGTATCAATCAATCAATCAAACTTTATTTATGTAGGGCTTATCATACAGCCCTAACACAACGTGCTTCACACAAAAGTCAAGGATTTTTGTTGTGCGTAATGAACTTACAATGCTTTAAAAGCGTATGCCTACATTCTTATGTTGCCACATTGTTTTTTACACTTGGATGCGGAAATTAGTTTATAATCAAATGCATTAAGAAAGCCAGAGCCAGACTGATATACTTTAAGTGTTTGTGTGACTGTGCCAGTAGTTTGAAGTACCTTTTCCAACTATCAGAAATTGGAAAAGGTTGCTAAATATTTCATTCAATAATTAGCATGTGGAATAAAATATACTATACAGTTCAATTTGTTTTATATGTTGTGAATGGGGGGGCAGCACGGTGGTGTGGTGCTTAGCACTGTTGCCTCACAGCAAGAGGGTTCCTGGTTCGATCCCGGGTGTGGGAGCCCTTCTGTGTGGAGTTTGCATGTTCTCTCCATGTCAGCGTGGGTTTGTCTCTGGGTACTCCGGCTTCCTCCGACAGTCCAAAGACATGCAGATTGGGGATAGGTTAACTGGTGACTCTAAATTGTCCGTAGGTGTGAATCTGAGTGTGAATGGTTGTCTGTCTCTATGTGTCAGCCCTGTGATAGTCTGGTGACCTGTCCAGGGTGAACCCTGCCTCTCGCCCAGTGTCAGCTGGGATAGGCTCCAGCCCCCCGCGAGGATAAGCGGTTAGAAAATGGATGGATGGATGTTGTGAATGGTCTTGAAAGAATTTTTTGTGGGTCCTTAAAAAGTCATGGAAAAGGTTGGATATTTTGTCCAGGAAATTGTGTGGGAACCCTGTTAATAACTTGTTGGCATTAGGGCTTGTCATGATTAGTCGATTAGTTAGATTATTCTGTGCTCTTGGAAAACAGTCATCAAAAATGAATAACATAACCCCCACAAAACACCACAGCTATCATCAAAAATGAACAAAAGAAAGACCTATGGGGGTCTCATTTATAAACATTGCATACGCACAAAACGAGGCCTGAAAGCGGCGTACGCCACTTCCCACGCAAAAGTTGTGATGTATAAAAGCAGACTTGATGGGAGAAACATTGACCCATGCTTACGAACATTTTGGAGATAGGAAATTTGGTGACGCAGATGGTGAGGTAGAAGCCTGATTGTAGAAATTGTGTAATATTTTTTGGCGCATGCTATTCTTGGCTTTTGTCCATGCGTATGTTTTTAGTTTGGATGCTCTGCACTGTTTTATAAATGAGACCCCTGGAGTAGGACACCTAGAATCCCATGGGTCCTTGAAACCCTTGAAAGTTTGTGAATTTTTAGAAAGTTTTTTTTTTAAATAGACGGATAGACTTGGGTCATTACAAGTGCTTAAATTTATATATTTTGTGCAAGAATAGAAATTCTCTGTCTCTTGCTCGCCTTCGTACCTGATATATTGTTTTGCTGCTCTGTGTTAGAGAAGGCAACAGAGCTCATACTCTGCCATCACTGTAACAAAGTTTTCACACATTCAGACCTCTCTCTCTTTGTAATTGTTGTCTGTGAGCTTCTGTAAAGCCTGCTAGTTCTCATTTTAAGAGTTCTGTGTTGTAACAGGAACTGACCGTGATCAGTGTTTCAAACTATGCCATGTTGGGTCCTTGAATTTGAGGGAAGTGAGCCTGGAAAGTCCTTGAAATGTGTGGGACCCCAGTAGAGTTGAAACTTGCTTTGTGAATTAAGAAATGTTGGAGAAAGGAAGTATTGAAACTTTTCATTTTAGGCTTATGTCTTCATTTCCAAGGTGAAACCTGACAAATCTTTTGTCATGAAATGTGGAGATCATACAAAATTGCATAGTGAAAGCAAGGCTTTGTGACTTTTTACAGATGAGCCGTTTGGAGCACTACATGGCCTTCATGAAGCTCCCACCAGAACTACAGCTTCGCATCAACAACTACTACCAGGCTCGCTATGGAGGGAAGTGGTTTCATGAGAAGGACGTCATGGACACGGTGTCCTCTGCGCTCAAAGAGGTACAGCTGTGGTTTGTCTCTTAGGAACTTAAAGATGTACAATTGCTTTGGGTTTTTGTTCACCTTATTTTGATAATAATGTTATATTTAATTATCTTAATATTATTGTGTATTTTTCAGCAAATCCTGATGGTGATGTGCAGCCGGCTGCTGAGAAAAGTGCCAATGTTTCAGAGCAGAGACGAAAACTTCATCAACGCCGTCCTCCTCAAACTGGAGTATGAGGTTTTCCTGGAGGGAGACGCCATCGTCCGACAGAACGTCCCGGGTGACCGCATGTTCTTTATCGACCACGGCCAGGTCCTCATGGAGACCGACTCCTACGAGAGGGAGCTTTGTGACGGAGACTTTTTTGGAGGTGAGATGGAATTGTTCTGATTATTTGAAACATCATCTAGTGATGTGAGAAGGGATTTCCAGACAGTGGCAGTCAAGTATCTTGAAGTGGGAGAGGAGAAGAAGTGACAGAACATCAGTGAATTTAAAGAACATAACGTACCAGAATGTCTTTTAAAACTTTTCAGCCCAGTTAGCTGGGAGCACAGATTGTTTATGCCTCTAGAAAAATACAAACAAACCAAGATGAAATCCAGTTTTTGACTCATAGAAGTCATATAACTTATAAAAAACTCTTAGTAACATCTGTATTACCTAAAGCTAAAGTACAGTAAGAACACAACAGCTATGTTAAGTGTTACATAATAAATGTAATGTAATGTTGTCTTTATATTTTGTGCTTCCATTGTGTTGTGAAACACAGATATGTACTTTATGCATGAGGGAACTTTTTATGAAACAGTGTCACAATAATATTTTGTACTTTAAGATATTTCTCCACTGGTTGATGTTGGTTAACATTCTTGGGATACTGGGATGAGATCTATGGAGGTTTAAGTTTGAAATAGCTTTTTGGTCTTCCTCAGCAGATATATGTAGTTATTGAGCTATGGAAGTGGATTTTTAAAGTTTCAGTCCACTCAAATTACAAAAACTTCTAATACTATCTAGCCATACAGTATTTGGGATTTTTTGTCCAGATATTGAAACAACCACCTCTTTTCGTCTGCCTCCTCCTGATACAGTGAAAGTGAATGGAAATTTATGTTGTTCAAAGCATTGAAAAATTACTTCTACAAAACTGAGCAGCAACAGAATTATTGTCCCTTTAATTCACAAAATATCATATTTTCATATTTTCATAAAAATTATTTTTGGATGAAAATGGTTCCATGTGTAGCTGCTTAAAAATCCTTGATCCAAGTTGCAAAATTGTTGTCAGAGAGGTGTCAACAAAGGCTGCTGTATTGGAGAGCTTTATATGCTGTTGTCTCTCTTAAGGACCAGACACAACAAACTGAAGGCTGACTGTTGCGTCACCTCATGTCGCCTGTGTCTGGGCCAAAATGTTGAACTTGAACACACCACAAACACTACAGCCAATGGCCAACTAGCACATATGTCCTGTGCCTACAAGAGAGATAATAACTCTCCACAGCAGCAGGTGGCAGTTGTCTAAAATTATCTTTCAAAAAGGTAAATGAAAGACCGACGGGATGGATTCAGGTTGCTAGGTAGCCAGTTAGCACATCAACAACACAACCTGATGTTGAAAGAACAAAGGATATTTATGGTGCTAAAGAGGTCAATGGCCAAAAAACAATCTTACCTAATATAAAAGGTTTGTTTTGATCTCACTCCCTCTCAATTTTAGTTGTTTGTTTACTTTCCTCACTTCTGTTTTTCTTCTTGTGCACTTAGCTCAATATATTCTCATAGAATGCTTCATATGATAACCTATGAAATATGCACCCACAACAGTTTGTATGATATCCTACAAATTTGTGCCCCACGAATGACGTCATGTCCTTAATGTACAGTTACTTAATTGACGTAAAGTTATGGAGGTCAGGTTTAGGAAAAAAAACATGGTGAGGACGAAGCTTAAAATGACTTAAAGTTCACTCAAAGTTCACACAGATCCGAACACGTGACTCCAGGGGAAAATCTCAGGTGAAAGTCTGTTTTTTGTGACCCATCCAGCACCCCAACCTGCCTGCTTACAAGCACTCGAGGCTGCTTCTTTGTTTACTGCCGTCAGCGCATTGGTCATGTGATCGTAGCCTTTCAAAATACATGGCATATGTACGAATTTGGATGCATTGCTTTTCATAGGAAAACAGACGGAAAATTTGTGAGAACAGCCTGCTGAATTGAATTGCCAGTCAGAGTGATTTCTCTAAAGAATGGGTTCCGCCTTTAATTCAACATGCTGAAAGAAAGCCGACAAGGATCGACACACTATAAAAACTAGGGTGACGGACGCTCACCAACGGCCCGACACTGACCGATGGTCGACCTTGTGTGTGATGTCTCACAGCCCTTAAGGAAATTGTGTCAAAATCTGCTGCTTCTGTGTCTCACAAAACAGTTGTACTCTGGATAATCCTGGTTTTTCACTGTGGTAGTTTTCACTGGAACTACTTTCGACCTCAGAAACTGTTCCTGTGAAACAGCTGACAGCTTGTTCTCTGGATTACCTACAGTAACAGGGATAATGTTTCCAGGAAAAGATGTTGCTGTTGTCATTTTGTTTGATGCTGAGACAGATAATAGATTAAAAACCTGGACAAAAAAACCCAAATTATATGCATGACTAGATACCACAAGAGGTACAGTAGGTGATTTCATTTTTGCAGTTTGTGTATATAAGAGGCTGTAAATGGTTAAACAGGGAAAATATAAAGCTTAAACAACCATCAAGAGGGTGTTTAGTGTGTTAATTTATTCACATAAAATGTACTTTTTGATTAATGACAATTTTATGCCTGTGAAATGGAGGTAACTGATCCATTCTTTCACACTAATACTGGACCCTTCTGTAGATTTATTTGCATAGGTGTGCATGACGCATTCTTTAAAAACATCACTGTCAAACCGGAGCAAATAAATCTATCTTTTCCAATTTGGGGGATTTATTTAATTCTCAGGCTTTAAGTGGGAACAGGTCCTAATCTTTTTGGCAGCCAACCTCTGCAGCGTTTAGAGCTAAGCAGGCTTCCCGAAACAACTCAGCTGAGTCTGGTTATTTAATTTAGGATTAATTGTCAGATCTCATCCCTGTCATTAGGGTTTACTCGCTCATTAACCACGCTCCTGTGGCTCCCTCTGTGTGTGTACGACAGAGACATGCGTGCTGACCAAAGGCAAACATCTGGCCACAGTGAGGGCGCTGACCGACTGCCAGTGCTTCTCTCTCTCCTGGGACGACTTTCAGGAGACGCTGGAGGGCTTCCCAGATGTCAAGAAGGACTTAGAAAAAATGGTTCAGCTCAACTCAGACGGTGGACTTGTGTAAGACCAAAAACAGTACATGGGACTTTTTTACTGTACGAAAAGGACAAGCGATGGAAATATATCCAGGACGTTTAATGTGATGATGTGATGGACAATGAGACTGTGACTCATGTGGACACGAATTGGACTCTTACTCACTGATGAGACGGACAGTTTTAGAGCATTTCGAGGGAATAATTATTCAGCAATAAACAAAGACCTCAACACTAAAGACGGGTCAAACGTGTAATCTCTGCTTCCTTGTTTATGTTGCAATATAGCATTGATGTTTGGAAAGTCAGTGCACACTGTAGTGACTAAACGAGAGAGAATACGTAAGCCTTAAAGGGAAATTCTTGTTTCATGCAACTTAGGTTTTGTTTTCATTGTTTTGGCCATCATTCCTGTCAATAAAAACAACGCTGTTCTCTCTAGGTAAATTGCTATGCTCTGGGAGCATGGCAGCATTGCTAAAACGAAAGTAAGACTTTCAACGAAAGGCCTTTGCACACGGAGTCCGTTTTTTTCTGATGCATTTTTTTTTTTTTATCTGCCATCTGAAAAAACCTAAGTACAGAAACCTTGCACACTGATTCCAATGCATTTTATTGTTCTATACGATGCGAAAATTTGTGTGCAAAGGCTTTAACTTTACCATGTCTCATCTCATCACGAAAGCAAATACATTAACGTTTTAATAAACAAACACAACATGTGCCACTCTGCCCCTCTCAAACGTCTACTGAAATTTAATCTCCTTCATGTTGCCGTGCCCGGTTTCTGGCTTTTCAGACACTAGTGGCTGCTTTAGTAACATAATATTATGTTAATCATATTGTCATGTTGCTTATTACTAATGCAATACAAGCTGGATTTAGTGCTGTGACGCTGTCGGCACAGGTTGCTGATGTAGGATACTTTTTCATTTTGCCAGAACATGTCATAATGACAAATGCCAGTTTGCATAAAATCATGTTTTTATGCAAACTGCATAAATATTCACCATCTTGTTTGTTATCATGCTAACATCTGCTAATTAAAGTGGGATTTATACTTGTGCATCAGCCCTATGCAGAGCCTACGCTGTTGCCTGAACACGTAGTCTATGCCGTTGTGAGCATTTATACTTGTGCAGAGGTGTGTCTGTGTCACTCTGCAGTTACACCTCCAAAACACTAGTCGGCATCAGGGTTTCTGCAAAGTGCTGTAAAGTTTAGTTAATTCAAAGCACACATTAAACACACATTAAACATGGCTTAATAGAGACAATTTCAAACACAAATCAGCTTCACTATAACTCGCAGCATTCATAGACAAACACTTCTGTTAATCTGGACACATTTTCTCCACAAATACAACATGCTAATGTTTTCAGCACAAGCCTATGGCATTTTACATTGTATAAATTAGCCTAGCGACGAGCGGAGATTACGTCTACTCATATGAAGCCAGGGACAACAGCAACATTTAACAAAGGTCACATTACAAAGGAAATAAAAGCTTCGTTTTCACTGAGGGAAATGGTTTCAGCTTACAGAAATAGACAGGAGGTCTGCGTCACCGCGAGGTGTAGATACATTTCTGGGGAGGTGCACGTCAGGCTATGGTGTAGGGTACGGCTTTGATTTGACGCAGAAGTGATCTCGTTTTTACGGTATTAAGTTTTACGGGTATTAAGTCATAAACCAAAGTATAAGCAAAGGGAAATTTTGCTCTCATAATGGCACTAGATAAAAAGTCAGGGGATCACCAAAGTCATAAGGATCCATTGCCTGGGGACCATGACTGTACAAATTTTTTTAGAATCCATCCGATATTTGTTGAGATATTTCAGTCCGAACCAAAAGGATGACTCAGATAAAACCCAAGTTGTAATAAACTGGAGAGGAGAAATAAGCTTAAAAAACAACTTGTGTCATTTTTTTTCTCTAAAATGACATTTATTTGGAAGTAATATTACATGAGACATGTTAATGCCACTGTGAAAGCAACAAAAATAAAGCCGATGCTGTAATATGATTATGAAACATCTGTGTGAGAACAGGTTGTTTCCCTCCCTTTACTCTTTCATCCAAACACACACACAGTGCCCGAGGCCAGCCGGTGTTTGTACTCGTAGAGGTAGTACGAGGCTGGAGGAAAGTTGCACTTCATCTCCATCCTGCCAGGCACCACGTGGACGGCCACACCGGATCCCAGCCCCTCCTGCAGCTTCGTCAGCATGCGTGAGGCAAGGTAGCGCCGTGCCCTGCCTGGATCTTCCTCGATGGAGGCATACACCTCAGGTGGCGGGTTGGGGATCTTCCACTCCAGGTCCTGGATGAGCTGGTGGATGCGGCTCTTGTCCAGTGAAGTGGGTGTGTCACGGTAGCATGCCACCACGTGAGGGATTGGTGCTTCTGATGCCACATTAAGGAAATTGTTGAACTGCTGTTCTGGCGGCGCAGCTTCCTTTGCTTCCTTTGCTTCCTTTTCTTCCTGCGCCTCCTCGGTCTCCTCCTTCTCGTCCTCCAGGGGTCCCACAGCAGGGTGGAGCATCACCGCCCAGCGCAGCCAGTCGTAGTTCTTCTCCAGGGTCTTCAGGATGCTTCCAGCCGCGTCCTCAGGGGGTGCACGGTTCTGCACGGCCTCTTGGATCTGCTGCCGTATATCCACCTCCGCCTGCTCCAGGAAGTAGCCTAAGCAGCGGCCTCCTGTCATCTTCATCTTCCTGTAGAGGGCGCCCATGCGGTCGGACCAGGTCTTCATCAGCAGAGTCTGGTCTCTGCCTGTCAGAGAGGCCTG
This sequence comes from Epinephelus moara, assembly GCF_006386435.1. Classification (NCBI taxonomy): domain Eukaryota; kingdom Metazoa; phylum Chordata; class Actinopteri; order Perciformes; family Serranidae; genus Epinephelus; species Epinephelus moara. The sequence continues at coordinate 8,065,805 of NC_065512.1, read as the reverse complement.
CGTGAAGAGGCAAAGCAGGCCGGTACCCAGGACAAAGTTTATCTGTTGAGAGTAATAGAAGGAAAAGGAGAGAGCATGAGAACATGTGTTTAGTCCTGCAGGGAGTATCAGGTGGGTTGTTTTAGCACAAGAATGCTATTCAGGGTTCCTATGTAGTCTCGGAAAGTATTTTAAAATGGAAAATGTGTAGGAACCCTGGTTCTTTAAGTAGTGTTGTGTGATATCAAACATGGGTTTTGCAACTTTAATGTGTTTCCCCACTCTCACCGTTACAGCAGAACAGAGGCTGGTTCTGACTCTTTTGGCTCATCTTAAACTGAAGTGAACAATTGGCCCTTTGAGACTGTCCGAGCTCATCATTTTCCCCAAAATAAACCACACAGATGTCACAAACTCCAGAGCTGTGTAAGGCTTTTTAACAGAGTCACTGTCTGCAGATCCTCTGGTAACATCACAGAAGATTTCAGGTATGAAAATCAATGTATGCACACTTTTTTTTGTCACTTGGATTTTGTTTTACAAAAAAACCTTTGTTCTTGACCCAGCTTATCAACCACTACGTGTTTATACATGATAAGTTCTTCAAGGTTAAAGCGACAAAGCTGCTGTTCCTTTGCTCAACAAGGTTAGGTCTACAGCAGTGACTTTGATTAGTAGTCAGTCCGACATGTTGCTGCCCTTTTCCCAAAGTAAAACCCACGGCTGTGTAGATTTCTCGGCTCATTACACAGAATAAAGTTTGGTTATCTAATTGTTTATTGGATAATTTCACTATGACTGCACAGTGAGGACACATTTAGCATTTTTTTTGCGCCTCAGTGAAAGCACTGAGCTTTATAACTACTCGTTTATGCAAACAAGTCTTTGAAAGGAGCTTGACACAAACAAATTACTCGTTTGGCACCAATTTCAAGCAGAAATTGCTTCAGCATTAAGGATAATCCACTGAGGCTGGCTCCCTCACACCCTAAAGCCCCTTAATAAGTATACTCTGGATTCTGATTTGAGTTTCTAGGATGAAAACTGTCTTTACAGCTGTAAAATCAACAGGAGCTGTGTTTAATGAGTTCTTTACAATTTCATTAGAAGGACAGTAACCCCCAAATCAGTCATCATTCTAGCTCTTATCTGTAGATCTATATATCAGGCTAGATTGTTTTGGTGTGAGTTGCAGTGTTAGAGATATCAGCTGTAGAGATGTCTGCCTTCTCTCCAATATAATAGAACTAGATGACACTCAGCTTGTGGTGCTCAAAGTGCCAAAGAAAAAATAAATTTAAAAAACTCAACAGCAATGTTTCTTTCCAAAAATCATGACCTGGTTACTGAAGATAATCCACAGACCTTGTTGTGAGCAGTTTCATGTAGGAACTATTTTCTTTCTACTGAACTACACCCGCCAACTGTATCACCACGCAGAAGGAAGTGTGCATCTGCTCATGGACGAGAGGCTTGTGCTCCTCACAGCACCCAATGTAAATGGAGTCCTACTTGGCTGAACTGTTAGGTTAGCTAGCCAGTCCCTTCAGGCAGCCCGGTCTCACTCTGAAGTTGTTGAAATCTGGCACTTGGGCAGTGATGTGGCGGGCCAAGAATGAAAGTTAAGGCGGCAAAAGTTTGCATCCCGTGCCAAACCCTGTTCTTTTTTCATAAACCTAACCACGTGTTTTTGTTGCCTAAACCCAACCATGTATGTTTGTTGTTCGAGGGAAAAAAAACGTCAGTATGTGACAAGGTTGCAGTGAGAATGTGTTGCTCCAGGATTTCGCGGGCTGTTTTTTGGATTCATGTGGCTTTGTCCCAAACACAGAGCTCACACTCCCACAGCAGCAGTCTCATGATAAACACCGAGAGATTAATTTAAATGTTGTGTGCAGCTCTACAATGACATAAGATTGTAAAATTACATTAATTGTTGCAATTCCAACATCGCAACGTCCTAGAGGGACTGACTTATTAGTGGTGCTACGTGAGCTAGCAGCAGATGCACGCTTCCTTCTGCTCAGTGATACCAACACATTCTCACTCCAACATCACGTATTGACGTTTGGTCATGGACTTTCCACGTCCAGATATGACATGTAAGGTACCCTGGTTGTGTTGGTCGACACTGTGTCAAGTTCTGCCTGTTACATGCATTGTCTTCTTTCAGAATACACTTCTGTTTTCATAGGAAATTTAACATTTACATACAGTCTCTTTCAAAATAAAAGCGCTACTTCAGTACAACACCGCGAATTGGTGCTTTTTTTTCCCTCAACAATCAACACACGTGGTTAGGTTTAGGAAAAAGAAAAAGAAAAGGGTTTGTCTTTATAATCTTACGGGATGTGGACATCGCCCTCCCAGGTGAGAGCCACAGTTGGACATTCCCCACCTTAACTTTCGTTCTTCTCCCGCCACATTTCCCCCTGAGGCCACCAAGTGCCTTTAAACTATACATGACTTCAACGCAACGTCACTCACTGCCATCACAATGGCCACGCCCCCTTTTAGGTGAAAGTTTTGAACTCGACCCAGGAGAGACGCTCGTCGCGGCTCGGAGTTCATAATGCTGAAAAGTTGCTGCGTTGTTCACTGCACAGCAAATGATAAAAAAAAACAGAATTGCGATCTTCTTTGCTCCCGGATAGAGTGAAGAATGGGGAAAGAAGAAATCTGTGGCTCACNTTGAACTCGACCCGGGAGAGATGCTCGTCGTGGCTCGGAGTTCATAATGCTGAAAAGTTGCTGCGTTGTTCACTGCACAGCAAACGATAAAAAAAAAAACAGAATTGCAATCTTCTTTGCTCCCGGATAGAGTGAAGAATGGGGAAAGAAGAAATCTGTGGCTCACAGCCATCAAACGGCAGGGTAAAGACGGAAAGCTGTGGGATCCAGCCAGTCACTACACCTATGTCTGTGGCAGGCACTTCATCACAGGTTAGTTGGCTAACGTTAGCTAGATAGCTAAAGTCAGTTGATCTCAACAATAACATGAGATATTCAAAGCCAAGAAGTTAATTCTAATGAATGTTAAGTAATGAAATGACAGGACATGAATTGAATAAATGAATTCGTCCACACAGAGGCTGGCAGCTGAAAAAGGCACACACCTCCTATCATTTTCACTTTCTCGTCGTACCGAAGGCGATCAGGACCTCTTAAACTCTCTCCATAGCATGTAGCCTGACTGGCCATTTCATCCGAAGGGGAAAGACTCAACTGATTTGTTTTTATTTACACGTTATGTGTGTGAAGAGCTCTGCCGCCAGTCAAAATCCCATGTTTCTATCACCTATGACGTCACCGGCGCGTGTCCCGTTGTAGTCTGTTGTAGTCCTGTTGAAGTCATGTATAATGGCGACCAAGCTCGTATCATGCTGACGCTAAAGGACAGCTTTTTTCGTCAGTGTCTGACGCCGCAAGTCACTGTCCAAACGCTGGATTTCGAGGACTTCAGAGTGAGACCGGGTTGGTGTTACAGTGTGGTTTGGTTAAAAGAAAATAGTTTCTACATGGAACTGCTCACAACAAGGTCTGTGGATTATCTCGAATAACTGGGTCCATATGTCTGGAAAGAGATGCTGCTGTTGAATTTTTTTTTTTTGAGGTGGGGTCCCTTTAAAATGATCGTACAGAGGGTAATAAATGCTGGTCAAACTCTGGTCATGCCTGCAAAAATATGTTTAAAAGATAATTACATAATTGCTTTTACATAACAAGCCAGCCTGTGACTGCTGCTGTGTCTATTAAGGTCCATTTAACCGCACAGTGGATGGTCAGTATGTGCGTCTTGCTCAAGGGCAGTAGGACAGATGGACTAATGGACAGTGACCATCCAGTCATTTGGGGTTTTTGTTTTATATAAGAAACAGTAGAGGAAGCTCTATTTGATGCTGTGCAAAAAGGGAACTATGTGCACCCACACTGACTTTAGTGGGTCTCAAACTTGTGACATCTCCGTCACAGTTACGTAACGCTGTTTCACAGAATTCAGGCCTGTTTTAATTTGAAGTTTAAAGCCATCGCAGCTCCTTTTAGCGGATACAGAAAAATGTTTGTTCCCATACCAGCAGTGTAAGCAAAAGGGAATTTGCCAAGTCAGCTCACAAGAAAGACAACAGAGGGTCACAGCTCTGCTGAATTAAATATTCAGTTTATTTTCATACCAAGAAGATGGATGCAGCATGCTTCGTTCCCCACAGGACCTCCATGTTTTTCTGTCAAATGTATCTTTTTATTCTGGAAACTGAATATTTAATCCTGTACAGCTGTGCGTAATGCCTGTCTTTGTCTTATGAGCTCGACCTCGGGGAGATTCAGTATATTTGCATAATTCTTTTATGGAGTGGCGTCTGAAAAAGCTTTTTAATTCTTGGATCAGATGCAGTTAAGAAAATACAGTGATGACAGATTAGCTGCACTTTCATTCCAGTTTAGAAAGAAGTGTGTAAATGTGTGTGTGTGTGTTTTGCCGTGTCACCTGGGGCTTCCTGCAGCTGTAGTTAAGCAGGAGTGTGTGCCCTTGTATAATGATTTGAAAAATAAGATTAAATTAAACTTTAATGACCCCCTGTAGGGAGATGAGTTGAACACCACCTCCACCACCCCTCCACATTGTCCCCTGCACCTTCACCAACCTTGACACAGAACTCCCTCAGCTCCCAGCGTTTGGGCTTGCGACACAGGATGAGCTCCTCCAGTAGCGTAGGCTGGTCAGTCAGCGCCGACACGCCCATCAGACGGTTGTAGAGGGCCGTCAGCTGCCGCTCCAGCCGGTAGTCCTTCACGTACTCCAGGAACACGTCTGTCTCCTTCTTGGTGAAGTTTGACTGAGCCCTCACCTGGAACAAACAGAGGTAGGAGAGAAGGTTAGAAGGTCTTAGATGGAGGGACCAGACTGGACGACAGATTCAAAGGTGGGACACGCTAAGTAAAAAATGTAATGCTCTAATTTAAATCCCTGGTTCTTGTCAATAATAAACGGTACATTATTAATAGTTTATGTTATTTACCCAGTGCAATAAATGAATGCCAAATTCACAACTCTGGATACTCTAATGTGAAATAAAATGAATAAGTAGCTGCTATTTATAACTCCGAATAGTCCACAGCCACAGACAGACTATGAGACAACAGACCCCTGGACTCAAGATGCGTAAAAGGCCAACCGCCCCGCGTACTCAGGAGCGAGACACCCCAGCCCAGTCACCAGAAGAAAATGTTGGTATTGTATGTTTCTGCAAAAACACAGATATGTTACATTTGTACATTTCATACGTATCATATCAATGTTTTGAGCAGACTTTATCATCGGGAGCTGCTCGGCGGCATCAGGGGGAAACGCGGCGGGACAAGGACGAAAGTTAAGGCAGTGAAAGTCCAACTGGGATGGGCGGGAGGGATGGTGGATGGGTCCAGCAAAGACCAACTTTCACCCAAGAGAGTGGTGTTTGCGTCCCGTAAGATTCCAAAGCCAAACCCTGTTAATTTTTCCTAAACCTAACCATGCGTTTTTGTTGAAAAAAACCCACTGACGTAATGCTTTTATTTTGAAAGAGACTGCATTCAAACGGTAAATTTCCTGTGAAAACAGAAGTGTATTTTGAAAGAAGACAGTGTATGTAACAGGCAGAACTTGACACGGTGTCCCAGAACGTCAGCAACCAACACATCCAGGGTACCTTGCACGTTGTATCTGGGCGTGGAAAGTCCATGACCCAGAAACGATGTGTGACGAGGTTGGAGTGAGAATGTGTGTCTTTTGTGGTTGTTTTATGTCTCTTTTTAGTCATCTTGCAGCTTGTTTTAGTTAATTTATGTCTTGTTTTGCATCTAATTTTGTGCCTCTTTGTGAGCAACACTCCCAATCACAGCAACTTCTCTCTGTTATGTCACATTTTACTCACTCTAACACCTCGCTAAAGATGCACTGATCAAATTAGGAGCTCAAATTTGATGGGTGTATGTGTAAATATTATAGTTTTTACTCCTCACCATATTTATACCCTCTTATCTTATGCAATATCATACTATAGTAAGTGTAATGATCTTGTCAAGCTCTATTAAGATGATGTTTTCACAATAAGGAGAACATAGAGATTTTGGCTCTCCAGAAACACAATGACACTGATACTGACACTAGTTATTCTTTACCCAAATACATTTACACTTAATTCAGCTAAATTGATCCAGGAAAGTGTTTTTTTAATAATTATTTTTCAAATTCAGATGTTAAAAAATGGCTGCTCTACTCAGCCAATTTAAGAGATTTGTAATTTTTTAAATAATTAAACAGAAAATCAAAAGCATAAGCCTGTTAATACTTCCTGATAAAACCAAACAGATGCTTCAATCATACATCTGGTCACATATCTACATTTATATAACACGCTTAGCATGATGAGTACAGCCACAGCCACACACACACACACAGTGTAGGAAAATGGCGGATCGCGTGTTTCTCTTCAAGGTCAGCTCCGCCTCAAGGGCCTCGACCCTGTTTATGAAACTACCAGTAAATTTAAATGAGCTGCATGTTCTCTTTCTCTCAGTGATCTGTCTATTAGCAGCAGCAGGTCACAGAGCTCTGTTCAGCTTTATTGCTGCCAGATATTTCACCCTTTGTTTCTTATTTTAAAACCTGATCGGGGAGCGGGAAAGTCAATCTCAAGGCTGTTTGAAGGACACAATCAGACAACTACAGTAAAACTAGTACTTAAAATGTTAATACAATCATCTGTGTTTTTTAAACTACTTGTTTTAAATTAATAAAGTCACATCAGTCATCAAGTAAAACAAAATTAAAGTCCTTCAATTGGTTCTGTCCTCCTAAAGTGTCCTTGAGCAGGTCACTGAATCCCTGCCAGTCACATGAGGGACTGCACGCTCAGAACGTATTACATACATTTCCTTTTAAGCACAGATACAAGTTAGCAGTGGGACCATGCATGCTTTCATTCACACTGTAAGAAAAAGGTTGGTTTCACCTTCAGAAGAGTCAGGACACCAAATTATGACGACGTATTTCCACTCACACAGCTGATCTGTCTTTGCAGCAGATGCTCAAAACAAATTATAGTTATTATTATAATTATTATTATAATAAATATTATTAATTATTTAATTTTTACCGTTAAATAAACTGTTGCATGAGGAGAAGTTAATAAACGATTTTGTTGCTTATACTTTTTTGAGGCAAATATAATCGAAAAGAACACTTACATTACAATTTAGCGCTGCATTAGAGGATTATTTTAAGGATATTGATCAGTCATATACGCTTTAAGTAATATATATATATATATATATATATATATATATATATTTTTATTTTTATTTTTTTTTTTTGGTTTGTCAGGTTTACGTATTTCAATTATGTATAAAACTTTACGTCCAACTGGCTGAAGTAATTCTAATATAAGCCAAAAAAAAAAACCTCTTATGTAATTAAATCAAATGAAACTGAGATGAACAGGCTATGAGGATTTATGTAACTATAGCTCGTAGAATTTAGATAATTTATTTTAATAATGTTGATGTAATTATTGTGATTATGTTCAACATGTTCGAAATTACATAAACTTTATTAAAGAATATTAGGTAAATTCTATGAGCAGTTGTTTAATGATATCTCATAGTCTGTTTATCTCATTTTTATTTTATTTAATCACATCAGTAACATTTTTTGGTTTATGTCAGGATTACTTGATTTGTTTTATTTTATATTTTATTTTGTGTTATTTTACTTTATTTATTTGTATTTTATTCATTTTTTTTTTTAAATTTATATGTGTTATTTTTTATTTTTTTTATTCATTTATTTATATTTTCTTGATGGAAACTGATTTATTTTTGTTCTGTAAAATGTCAGAAAATAAGTACAAATGCCATATGGCTAGTTGCTTATCATAATTTTCATTTAATTATTTTCTGTCCATGGACTAATAGATAAATCTCTTTAGCACTGATGCAAACACCAGAATTACACATGGTATTATATACCTGTGTATAATTTAATAACTTTGGCAGCACTGTTGAGCAGCTGCTCCCCGAACCTTCACAGGCAGATTCACTCCAGTCCTCCATTTTCTTTTTTAAATTTCTCCTCCCTTACTTATCTCATATCAGACTACCCTTCAAAATAAAAGTAGAAAACTAATTGTCTTCACTAGTCTAAGTGTGACTGCATGTTTGAGATCCAGAGTCTGTTTCCTCACCGCTGTGCCCAGCTGGTAGTACACCACCGCCAGGTCGTCCTCCAGCCGGTGGACCTCCTGGTCGTCCAGCAGGCCGTGACCCGATGCTCCCAGCTCCTGATCGATGTTGTCCAGGTTCTTCTTGGCCTGCTCACTCTCCTCTGCTGTGGCGCTGCCGCCCAGGTAGGAGCAGATGCCCTGGACCAGGACCCTGAGTTCCACACACATACACAATTTAAAGAACGGGGAGTATAAATGTATTTGAATGATTTATTGTTTGACATGTTTAGAGTTAGACTCACCTCACAGTCTGCATGTAGCCCACTGGCTCCAAAACCTTTCCAAACATCGCCATGGCTCCAGAGCTGTGTTCAGACAAATGGAGAGAGTGAACAGTTAGCCAAATAACTTTTTGACGTTATTTAGAAATGACTGAATTTGCTGTAAATCTGTTCGCCGCTCTGATAACCAGACCAAACCTGAGTTCTTCTTGCAGCTCACCTCGGTTGTTCCTTGTGCACGCCTGTACTGACCTTCACAGTTTGTCCAGTATTTATACACTCTCCTGAACGACCAGTTAATCTGATAAGAGCTCTGTGAACTTGAGAGGAGGATGTTTGATAGGAGTCGGTTTATAGCTGGTTTACTCTTCTAAATGTTGAGAGGTATACGATTTACTTTGATTTTATCGTGTTAGCTTTAGGTCTTGCCTTCTCTCTAGTATTGTTTTATTGTATTACAATTTTGTATTTTATGTACCTTCTATTTCGTTGATCATGTAAACCTGTGCTGCGTTAGATCCTAACCCATCTGCCTCAGCTGAAAAGCACCTTGGGTCAACTCCTGTTGTTTTAAATGTGTTGTATAAATAAAACTAACTTGACCTGACATCTTCACATGACCATGTATAATCTGTAGAGATTTAGGACAGAAAATGTGCATGCTCGTCATCAGTCTCACTGTACACTGTTACATAATGTACAGTACATTATATTCATGTGAGCTGTACAGATCTGTTCTGATTGTCCATGCTTAAAGCACTAAAATATTTTTCTTGTTTAATGTAAAAATAGGGCAGAATGTTTTTGCATGTTGTTCTGTCCTCTATTCTCTACACACTGCCTATTAGTTGCCAAAGTAACCATAAAATCATTCAAAGAAAACTCTACAGATTTAGCACTGTACCCTGGTAACACTGTGGGGCCACTGACTGTATAAAAGAATTTGTATTTAATTTTATAAAATTTATATTTTTATTAAATGTATTATTTAGCCTATTTATTACACTAAATTGATATTATTATTAATTTATATTTTAAATGTATATTTTGTTAAACGTATTATTTAGTCTATTATTATACTAAGTTTATATTATTATTATTATTATTATTTATATTTTAAATGTATATTTTCATTAACTGTATTATTTAGTCTATTACTATCATTTATATTGTTATTAATGTTATTTATATTTTAAATTTATATTTTGTTAAATGTATTACTAAGTCTATTATTATACAAAATTTATAATATTATTAATATTATTATTGTTACTATTTATCTTTTAAATGTATGTTTTTTTTAAATGTATTATTAAGTCTATTACTATAATAATTGTATGTTATGATTTTTATTTATATTTTAAATTTATATTTTGTTAAATGTATTATTAAGGCTATTATTATACTAAATTTATATTATTATCATTATTATTATTATATTATTGTTATTATTAATTTTTTAAATTTATGTTTTTGTTAAATGTATTATTAAGTCTATTATTATACTAAATTATTATTATTATAATAATTATTATATTATAAATTATTATTGTTACTATTTATATTTTAAATTTATATTTTTGCTTAATGTATTATTTAGACGATTATTATACTAAATTTATATTATTACGATTATGATTTATATTTTGAATTTATATTTTATTAAATATATTATTCAGCCTATTATTTTACTTAATTTATATTATTATTATTTTGAATGTAAATTTTTGTTAAATGTTTAGCCTATTATTATTATTATTATTATTATTATTATTATTTACTGAATTTATATTATTATTATTATTATTATTATTATTATTATTTATATCTTAAATGTTCTTGGCTTTTAGTAAATGTTTGGTTTTGTTTGTGTTCCGCCATTGTACGGCTCCATATATATAGTTCACTAGGTGGCGGTAAGGCGACTGAAAGCTGATTTGCCAACCAAAGAAAGAAAGACGTGCTTCCGGTTGAAACCGGAAGAGGCGCCAAAATCGAAAAGTTTTTCCTGTCAGGAGTGAAGGTAAACAAACTGTCCTGTCGGTGGTGCAAGTGAAATAATTAGTTTATATTTTTGATAATTAGCACTCTTATCAGAAAATGGACCCGACAGTACGGTTCTTCACCAAGCTGAAGAAGATGGCGGTGACTCTGGAGTCAGAAACTGCGAAGCTACAACAGGTCTTTGAAAACCGCAACAAGGACGGTGACAGCGGTGAGTGACACATAGGTGACACACCGACACCATTCTCTGTTTGTTCGGCCCCTGGTTACTGTAATCGTGTGTAAATTATTTAGCTAATTATAATATGAGTTTCTATCTGATTTCAGAGACCACAGCGAAAGCTATGCGAGCATATCACGAGCTCAACTGTGACGTCGGCACCCTGAAGGTAACGTTACATGTTGAACTCCGAACTCTGTTTATTGACCTGATATTTAACGTACCGTCGTTTAACGGCATGATTAAACTTAATTTATCACATTCCCAGCAGCCGTCTGAATCACCAAACACTACAGTATTTACTGAGTAACAGTGTTGATTTAAGTAACTTTAATTATTTGGTTTCTTAATGTCTTTAATGGCCGCCCGTTGGTATTATGTTGATGGCAGTTAGTGCATCTGTTAAAGGAGCTAACATGTGGAGTGGGTGTGATGAGGAATTAAAACATGTTTACATATATGGTGTTGTACAAACAAATATAGAATTAGGGTATAATCATTATTTTTGATTGAATTGTTTCTATTATGTTTGTCTTTCTGTCAGTAAGTCTGTTTTTTTTTTTAAACTTAGTAAATGAGTTACACATGAGAAAATGTTGAGTTAAAAACAAGGTATCTACAGGTCTTTAAAAAGTCTTAAATTAAATTTTCTTAGTGTAAGGCCTTAAAAAGTCTTAAATTCAGATTTGTCACATTACTGCGAAAATCTCTCCAGCCTGACGGACCCAGTGACTGTTTACAATCATTGGCCAGACCAAAGAATTGCAATAATAAACAGCATTTATGACAGCGATGACATTTTGTTTTTACATTAAACACATTAATCTTTAACTCACCCAATTGTTGTCATTTTCCTTACTGTTCATTTTGAACTGACATCACTGTGTTCACTTGGAAAAAAGAGTACTCACACAGAGGTTTGCGGTGAAGTATCCAGCCCTCTTTCCTTTCATTCGTCCTCTTCTGACGACCATTCATAATTTAACTCGGATGTTATTGTGGAAATATGTTCATCTTCTGTGGTGCTAAGTTTGTGACATTGACCGTCCCTGACCACACTGTCTTTATAGCGCAAGTCAGTGTTGTGAAGAATATTATCACCTTGTTAAAAGAAGTGCACTGATTGACTCTGGTCTGTCATCATACATCCAGGGGCAGATCCAGGGTCAGCTTGCTCAGCAGAAAGCGCAGGAGAACGAGGTGAGCAGCTTCATTAACGCCTGTCGAGTGATGGAGCAGAGGGTCAGTAAGGACATCCAGTCACTGAGGGCACACTGGGAAAAATACGGTTACAAAGCTCCCTGTGACACCCAGAGACCAACCAGTGAGTATCAGTGGTCAAACATCGTTCACCTGTTTGAGGAAGTAATTAAGTCCGTAATAATACTGAGGATGTGCTGTGATGCAAAGTGTTAATGTTATCAAGTTTTATTGGTCTCGACCATTCTTGACATTGTGACTCTCTGTTTCACAGAGAGCAAAGTTCCAGAGTCAAAGGCTGAACATGACGCAGCAAGTAAGAATGAAACTAAGTCAGCAGAGGGAGAAGAGGGAAGCGTGGAGGAGGCAGAAGGTAATCACTCCTCATCGCCTCCAAAAGTGGGGCCGCCGCCCTTCACTGACATGCTGCGAACACCGCAGCTCTCTGACTTCGGCCTCTCTGAGATGCAGCTGAAGAGAACTCTGGCTGGGGCGGAGTGGTGCTCTGAGGTGCCCCCTATGCCCGAGATGAACCTCCCTCATCCCACACTCAACACGCCCGCACCACCACCAATGCCTTTAACCCCCAAATGTGCCCTGCGGATGGATGACGATGAGTTACAGACACCTCAGATGCATGACTTTGGCATTTCAGAGCACACCATGTGTCTGAACAACGACTTCACAATGGATCTGTTCCGGAAGAACACTGAGAAGCCCCAGAGGTAGAGCATAATGAGTGTTATATAATGTATACTGTGTGACCTTTACTGGCAGGATTTGCAGCAGCACTGATCTTTGAAGAGTCTGTAGTGACTGATTATTACTGCTTTTTGATTTATGGCTGTCCTCCTCTTTAACAGACCGTCACAAGAGGTACCTGTACCACCAGTTAACTCTCTGATGGAGAGTTTGCAGACAAAAGGTAAGAAACTATAAGAGCACACCCCTCGCCTTCACTGGCGTCTTAAATTGAAGTCTTAACTATGATGTTTAACTGACCTGTACTTCTGTTGTTCCTGTGAAATGGGTGATGTAAAACATATTTATATTTGTCAGGAATCACAGCATTTCTTTCTCTGTCCTCGTACTGTCTGTCCTCCCCCCTTGTTTTTTATGACCTTGTTTGTGATCAAGCATCCTCAGGTTTAAAATTCTCCTTATCTTTTACTTTCTCTTAAACCTAGGCATCTTTTGGCACAGTACCAGCGCAGGGAGTGGATATATCGATATCGGTTTTGGTTATAAGCAAAAAAAAGTTTATACATCAGCGTGTCAGATAACGGCAGAAAATCCAATATTGTGCATCTCTATTGAGAAATATTAACATGTTTTCCTTCAAAGCTCCTTTTAATGAAAAAATAAGGAGAAGGCGGCATTATTCTCAAATTCAAAAGAAAAACAGTCCTGCAAAAACTTTGCATAGTTTAGATTAAATAAGGAAACAAGACTAAAAATGAGATCAAACATGTGATAACAGCGTTCAATACTTGGCAGATTTCAATATTCTGACACATTTTGGTCTGTACCAAGAAAATACTAATGTTCATTATCCAGTATCTTTTCACCACCGTTCGTCATACCCTACTTTTCTACAGACTTAAACCTTTTTTCTACAATTGACCCTCCGTTAAGTCCCACCCCCGGATGCAGACTGACCAATCATAGCATAGCATTAGGCCAGCTCAGACCAACATCCGACAACAAGAGAGGTTGGAAAAAGATATGCGTTTCTTCCCTGTTCCAAAACCAAAATCAGACCCTGAAAAGTGTAGGGTTAGCTATCTAGCTACTGAAGATATAGCCTACTGAATGTATACACATGCTGCTTTTGCTTTTTAATGATTATAACAGTGAAACAAAGACCGACCCTGCTGTACAGGAACCAGTGAAGGGAAGCAGGGAAAGCAGCTCATATTGAACCAGCTGTGTGTCATCACAGTGTGCGCAGATTGTTGTAAAAAAAAAAAAAAAAAAAAAAGCTCTGAAATGAAGCATGCTTTGCAGTTTCCGTATATCTCATTGTTCTTACTGCCTACAGCACAGACCTTGGAGTCCCCAGAACCACCTGTATTTTGCACACCGGGGTTTAAGATCAGAAAGACCAACGGTCACTGCTCCCCACCTGCCCAAGGCAATGGTGACCCAGAGTCCCCCGGTCACCCTGGAAACCTGCCTACCACCCCTGAGGTCCCAGCGTTTCAAACCCCATACGTGAACCGACTGGTCAGCACCAAAAAGGTACAAAGGACGAGTTTGTGAGGAACTTTTCAATGATAATAATTCATTTCTTTATTTCCTCATCTACAAAACCTTTCAGCTCAGAGTTTCTGCTTGTGTTCACAGAGTGCTGGGCAGCCCGAGCCTGTCAACATGCAGGCTGATGATGACAACCACACCTTTGAGCTTCCAACACCTCGTAACGGAGCGACCGGCTCCAAACGCACCTGGGAATACGACGTGCCGGATATCTCCATCATGGGGGTGGAAGACAAGCAGATGCCAGAGATGCCAAACCTTGAGTCTGTTTTGGGAAATTCTTTACAAAATGTAAGAACAAACATCACAGCTGAATCCCGAAATTCACCAAACTATATATTTTTTAAAACATCAGTCAAACAGAAGAGGCCATGTGATTGAAGGCTGGTGAGTGTTTCCGGTCACAGCCCAGAATTCACTCCCAGTTGGTTTGAGGAAACTTCTTACCTCACAGCCTGATGAACCACCAGTTCAGTGTGGTTTACAGAAACAATATTTAATTTACCAACCCAATCAAGATATCTTTCTTTGGTACTGCAGTCCTGTCTGGAAATGCAGCAATGTCTCAATTTTAAACAAATGCAAAATTTAGGGAAAGGCTCCTCCTGTGCAGGGAAATAAGGGTTTACATGAAAAGATGAACTTAAGTCTCTTTGTTTAACGTTAACTTGTCTTATTCACCTCCAGAGAAGTGCCAAAATGCTGAAGAAGGCTAACGAGCATGAAAAGATGACCAAGGAGCTCACTGTCAACCGACTGGAGCTGGACGGACCCACCCAGGAGTTCAGCTTTGGGACACCTCGCATCAGGATGTACGAGCAAGAGCCCAGCACCCCGGAGATGCCAGACCTCAGCTCCATTACACAGGACATCTGTAAAGTGAGTCCTGTTTATGATCAGCTGGTTAACTACAGATACTGTGGTGCTGACAGCGTTCTGCACTTTAAGGTTTTAGCGCAGGATTCACTTGTGGTTTTATCTTATACCTGTATGGTTAAAAAAAACAACTTGGCTTTAAATTTGTTTGACATATGATCCAGAAAATTATGTCAAATTCGACCATACTTTGTTTTTTCACTCATGATTTTTCTTTTATTTTGCAGCTTGTGTCTCAGGCTCAGCTGAAGAAGACGGCCATGGCTGTCGTGCACCCAAACGTCAGGCCAGAAAATGTTAAAAGCAGGTGAAGTAACTCGACTACTCAATCTAAAGTTGCAGACAAGACGAGATCAGACTGCTTCTGAGTAGCAGAAAAAAAAAAAAAAAAAGTGGTATCGTTTGTGTTTATACGTGTTTATAGGATGGTTAGTTTTGTCTGTTTCTAATAATGATTGATGTTTATTTTGAGCCTTCCTGTTATCATTCATGCTACTCTTCTTAAATCAATATTTTAACTGTACCACGTCCTCTCCTCAGAGCTGTGAGTCTGTCTGTGGTGTCGGAGAGCGAGTTCAGGAGTTTACCCAGCTACCTGAGGCAGATGACTCTACAGAGCCTCAACCAGGCGGTCAACAGCATCAACAAATTCTTGGCAGAGAGTCCAGGTCAGTGCTACACTACACTAAGGGTCAAACTTAACGTGCTTTCACACCTAACCGGTTTAGTTTGGTTTAAACAAACTCAGGTCTGTTTGTGCAGTTAGTACAGTTCATTTGGGCTGCTGTGTAAGCTGCCAGTCGAACCCTGGTGCGGACCAAACAACCAAACTGAGACTTCGGTCTGCTTACAAGTGGACTTTGGTGCAGTTTGTTTGTGGTGTGAAAGAAAAAGAACCAACCACAGGATTTTTGATGGCATCCATCCATCCATCCATCCATCCATTTTCATCAACTTATCCAGGGCCGGGTCGCGGGGGCGGCAGGCCAAGCAAAGCACCCCAGACGCCCCTCTCCCCAGCAATGTGGTGAGGGTGATAGGTGAGGGTTGGGATGTAGATGGACCAGTAATTGAAAGATTCTCCTTCCAGCTCAGCTCCCTTTTCACCATATTCAACTATATATCTTTAAATGTTACAGTTAGGGCTGAAAATGACAACAGAAATCAACAAGGTTACCAGATTTACATATCTCTGTTATTGTAATCAACTGCCAGATTTCTACCCAAAACTGATTGTTGTTGCCAGCGTGACGTCATGGTGATTCGGTCTATGTACTGGCAAGACACCACAGTTAACAAAACAAAGTTATTCCTCCAGTTTAAGTACATAAAACAAATCAGATATTTGGTTTTGGTTTTATCGTAGCAGTATACTGGCAAACGATTACATAAACAAGAAGTACAAATAAAACAAGAACATGGTTCTTAGTCAGAGCACTGTTTGGAGTCAGCAGCTGTTGGATGCTTCTAATCGGTCGCTGTGATCTGTGTTTCCCTCTGCAGGAGAACAGACAGAGTTTCAGATGGAGGAGCTGAGGAGGATTTGTGGCGTGGGAACCAAGACGCCAGTATACATCCTCTGTCTGACCGAGCTCAAGAGGCTGACGCACACGGGAGGAGCCAGGAACACCTCGGTGTACAAGTTAAACACACACAACTGAAGGGCTGCGGGGATATATTACACTTTGTCCCGTCTAGATTTCTGCATCTCCACAAGTCTGGGATTTAAACCTGTAACCTACTTTGCTTCCTGTTTTGTTTATAACACGCTGTAGGTGTCCTCATGTGCACATTTTGCTCTGGATATCAGACGCCTGCTGTGTTTCACTGCAGGTCCACCTGTTGAAATACAGTAATGTTTGTTTATAGGATTTTGTCGCCCTCCTGTGGACGGAGACGAGAACTGCATGCAGTTAGGAAATGTTTTAGTCTGTGCTGCCTTTTCTGTCTTCTTTGCTGTTTATGTTACATCATTTCTTTTTTACTCTGTCCCTGTTCTCGTGCTCAAATCCGACCCCTTTTGTCTCCCCTGCCTGTTGTCTTTTTCTTAATGAGGAAACCAACCTCATCCCAACTCACAAGAACCTGCTTGTACGTCCATCTTCAATTGGCAGAGATGCTGGACTCTTATGCTTCTGTCAATATACACTTTAACTACACTAGAGAAAGCAGGCTTGGTGACTTTTGTATCTAGATTGTAAATAGTTTTGATGCATGGGTAGTCAATAATTTGCACTTCTGTGGTTTTGTCTTGGATAGAAACTCTGTATATAATAAAGTTACTGCACATGATAAGGAAATGAGCTCCCTAAAGACTATTAATAAAGCAGCATATAAGAAAGAGCATATTTCAATTTTAAAAGGGGGAAGTTCTGTGATTTACAATATGCCAAGTACCCCTCTGTGGTCCCAGTTGATGTCCAATGACAGGGCTCGAAATTTGAGCAGTGCATGTGATTCTCAGCTCTACATGCACCAGTGCATGCTGCAAGTTTATGTAGCCTTACCCAGCAACTCACTACACAGGACACAACTCCTCATATGGGATTTAAGTACTCTTTCTATGTTTTTTTTTTTTTTTGATAAATATTTTAATAATAAAAAATTAATCTTTTTTCCTTCAATAACTTCCAGTGTTACATTTAGTGTCACTCATGTTCACAAACATCACTGAACGCTGCTGTCATCATAAGAACCTGGTAATGGAAGTGTAGAGGTTGATATTGAGTCTGTAAGGCAAAGCAAGGCATCTTTATTTTGTATAGCACATTTCAGAGAAATGAAGAAATAAAGAGGAAAAAATTATAAAAGGTAAAATTAATTCTAAATAATTCACAATTTTAAAAAGAAATCATTAAAAATAGCAAAAGTGCAGATAAGAGGTGCAAACAAAAACATGATTTAAGATGGAGTTTAATAAAGTTGCAGTGCAGTTGAAATCAATTAAGTATGTGAATAATAACATTTACATATGATGGACACATGTAATATAAATTAATATTATGCATAATGTAATATGAATTAATTAACAATTAACATGAATAAATATTCATATGCAATAGAAAAGAAGTCTTACCATGATTTTTATTACCCATATTGGGTTTGCTTAGAAGCTGCTCAAAATGTTCCAATGACTATATAAAATTTAAAGTAGTTTTACTGCACATTACTGTAACTTTGGTGGCAAAATTGTTAATAAAGAGGGCTAAATGTACCAAATGGTGCGGGTAAAAAAATGGTGCATGCAATTTTAAAAGTCACCAGTACATGTACACAGAAAAAAGTACCCTGACACAATATGTGAGATCACATAAACATGCAAAAGGGACTTTGAAGCGGCACGTTTTATACCTTCACAACAGCTCAATCCTGGATTTGTCCTGATTTCGGCCTATTAAAAATAAGAATAAACTGAATAATGAGTATTTTATGGCTTAAAGTTCTTGCAGAGGTTGATGACTTGGCAATGGGGACTTACTAAAGTTGGACACAAGTACCTAAAAAGCTCAGTAAAGTTACTGCCATTTTTTTTAATGTGAATTATTCTGTCATTACGTGGTGGGAAGACATTTGTGTTTTATTTTAGCAATTTAATATAAATATTTAAGGCATTTAAAAGGGGAAAGTATGGCAACACAAACGCTGCAACATACAGTAATGATACTCCGGACCGTTAGCTTGTTAGAGCAGCGCGTGAGTAAAGATCGAATTTCAGTGACGTAGAACAAACACGAGCCAATCAGATCGGCGAATGCAAACGACCGTTGATGACGCAGCTACAGTTTTTTTTATTTTTTCCCAGCCTCTCTGGTCGGCCACCATTTTGGGAGTCAAAACAGGCAACAAACAGCAGCGCACACCTCCACGCTTCTCCCGTGGCCTTACTATGGTTCACACCTGTGTGGTGGCCGGCTGTAGGAACAGAAGGACACCGGGCACCACCTTATCTTTCTACCGCTTCCCCCGGGACCCCGACAGGAAGCAGCGCTGGATAGCTGCCGTGAACCGAGAGGGCTGGGTGCCCAACGACGGCAGTCGGCTGTGTAGTACTCACTTCATCTCAGGTATGACTGCAACACAACACGGAAACACAAACTATCCCACGGGTTGTTTTCTACCAGCTCACATTAAGGCTGCAGGAATTACACACGGGAGCCTGGAGGGGTCAAAATACTGTTTGTCATGTCAGCGGATTATTGATGTTTCTGAAGATGTCTGCTTTTATCACATTTAGTGGGTATCAATCATATTTGACGTTATCACAGTGTGACACACTTGATGTAGGCACTGATGTAATTATTTTCTAAACTATGAAGCTATGCCATTATCGATTAATCTATCAAGATTTTGATTAGTCAGTACTCAGTGATGGAAGATCGTAATCTAAAAATACTCCACTACAAGTAAAAGTCCTGAACTCAAAGTATTACATAACGTAAACTTACATAGGCTAAGTGTTATCAGCAAAGTTAAAGTAGTATATATAGTGTAGTGAAGGTAAACGCACACATGTGGAGTCATAGCTGTAGATTTAGGGGGGACACGCCCCCTCAATAGGTAGGATACTGCATTTGTGTAGTGGAGTAAAAGAACAACATGTGCCTCTGAAATGTAGTGAAGTCATAGGTGTAGATTTCGGGGGTGAGACTCAGGGGACACGCCCCCTCAGTATTTAGTACATGTGCATGTGTCCCTCCCACTAAATACATCAAAGTAGCAGAGGACTTTTATTTTGATAAAAGACATAAACACCATAAAGTGGTTCATAAGAGGCACAAACTGGTGCAGAAAAATAAGTCAGTGCAGGAAATTAAGTGTTTGATGTGTTAAATTTTATGGCAGAGGACCTCAAAACCCAGTGTTTCATATGTATCCCATCATCGTATAAGTCTTTTAATGTAAAAGGTAACGAGAGGCCATCTGTAAGTGTCAAAAAAAAGAGTAGTGGAGTAAAACGTACAATGTGTGCCTCTGAAGTGGAGGAGAGTCATAGGTGTAGATTTTGTGAGGGAGGCTTCACTGCGGACATGCCCCCTCAATATTTGGTACATTGCATTTGTACCTTCCACTAAATTCATTTACGTAACAGAACACTTTTACAAAAACATTTACACCATAAATTGATGGCAGAAATATTCATCAGGGTGCAGGAAATTGGGTGTTTGATGCTCAAAGTTTTATGGCAGAGCACCCCAAAACCCACTGTTTGATATGACTTGCTTGTTATCTCTGTAAATTCATGCTCATGTATAGTAACGGGAACTCTAATTTACTATCAGAACACTCACACCCAGAATAAACCTCATTAGACAGATCCTAATCCTCAACCTAAAATCTGCTGCTCTTTGAACTGTTATCAAGCTGCTCTCTTTGCTATACCAGCTCAAGCAGGGAGGAAACATGGCTGCTTGCCCGTGACAATTGTCCTCAAACTCAACTGACTAAAATAGACTGTGATTGGAGAAAGTGTCCTAAACAGACAATTCCTAGTTTTCTGTATTCATTTCAGGTTTCAGGGTGTTTGCAGATCCTAAAACAGGCTTAATATGTCTGTAACTTGTATAAAATCAGGCCTTAAAAGCCATTAAATAGCCTCATATTTTAATATGTGCAGTCTTAATTGCCACAAATGTTTTATCTAGATTCATTTTCTGTCTTAAATTTCTTTTTGTTAAAATGTGTCAAGCTCTTTTGCGTAAAAGTCCACATTTCTGATATTACAAATCTTTAAACCTACCACTGAACCTAATACTGTCTATTTACTTTATACTTGCACTTACCTGTTGGGAAATATAGATTGCCATAACTCAATCTCAATTATTTACCATCCCTGTTATATGGTGACTGGTCTCATACTCTGCTCGGAGTGTAAGGAGCTCCTTGACCTCATTGTTTTCCCAATTTGTAGACATTTACAGCCACTGTTGTTCTCATTTGAGTTATCTGCTAACTGCTAATAGCTAACAGCTACTTTTTAAATCTCCCATGGTGGGTTGGACACTTTACATGTCGTCAAAATGTCACACCCGTTTCGCCCATCCTGTCCCGGTCCTGTTTATACAGACACCATTTCAGCGCTGTTGCTACCTCCCGTGGCTGCTTAAAGGCAGGACCACTCGGTTCCCTCTGTTATGCTATCGTACCTTATATACAGCACAGCACAGCAAGCGTGACATTCCTGCCTTGAACAGGAAGTGTAAATGGGGCTTATGAGACACCCTTGGTTTTTCACCCTCCCTTTTACTACATCCTCTTTTTCCACATGCAGGTAAACAGGTGAAGAATCCACGTTCGCCAGATTATGTTCCTTCTGTCTTCACCTCAGCTCCCTTATCTCCAGAGATGAAGGAGCCAGGTGCCTTGGAGATCCTGGACAAGCAGGAAGCACGCGTGGAGGCAGCCAATGCCCTGCTGTTCCTGCAGGGCCAGGGCAGGTCTGTGGCGGGGGAGCGGGGCCAGGAAGAGCATCCTGAGGAGCGGGAGCAGGAGGCCGCTGTGGTGGAAAGTGCGTCCCCTTCCCCCAGCACAGATGAGGATGACGACGACGACGATGATGATGATGGATCTATGAGTGAAAGCAAGAGAGGAAAGTTCGCTCAGGCGTCTGATGTTAACTTTGAGGACGTCCTGAAAGCCTTGAAGAAGGAGAACCAGACCCTCCGGGAGTCTGTGGACAAAATGTCCCTCTCTGAGAACTCCTTGAGGAACGATGCAGAGAAGGTAAAGTTCTACACTGGCTTACCAAACTACTTTGTCCTGGAGACGGTCATGTGGCTGCTGGCGCCGCACATGGACGGGATGAAAACTGTGAAGCTCTCCAAGTTCCAGCAGCTGCTGCTGACGCTGATGCGTCTCCGTCTGGACCTCCGCAACCAGGACCTGGCCTACCGCTTTGGAGTTAAAGTTGGCACGGTAACCAGAACAGTGCACCAGATGGTCAACATCATGTCCTCCACTCTGGTGCCGACAGCTGTCTTCTGGCCTTCTAGAGCCGAGCTGCGGAAAAACCTGCCGGCAGCTCTGCGCACCTCCCACCCCGACTGCGCTGTCATCATAGACTGTTTCATGGTGCCTTTTGAGGGGCCGGTCTCCCGGGGCAACCAGCAGCAGCAGCAGAGGGCAGTGCCAAGCTCTCAGGGGGTGGGGACAAGTCATAATGTATTAAAGTATCTGATCGGTGTGGCCCCGCAAGGTGTTGTCACCTTCGTCTCCAGGGGCGTGCTGGGAAATGTCAGTGACAAAAGCCTGGCTGAGGGCTGCGGCTTTCTGTGCAAGCTCCTCCCAGGCGATGTCGTATTGGCGAGTCGTGACCTCGACATCGCAGATTCTGTGGCCGCCAGAGGAGCTCTGTTCAAAATCGCTGGCAGCTACCAAGCAGAGGCGCAGGGGAGCTCAGAGTGCTCGCCGCCGGCTGATGCTTCCTCTGAGACAGTGAGCGTGCAGAGACATGTGGAGAGGGTGATCTCCATGGTGAAGCAGAGGTACGCCATGCTCACAGGCCCAGTCGAGAGCCCCTTCACCACGGTCTCTGAGCGCACGTCGAACCTCTCAACCTTTGATAAGATTGTGCAAGTCGCCTGTGCCTTAAACAATCTGTGCATCTCTGCTGCTCCACTAGAGTGATTCGTACACTTAGTGCTCCTTAATGCTGGTCACTTACGTTCCCTTTACTGCTTCGGACCTTACTCCACGTTCCCCACTGCATCCCAGTGTCAACACTACATGTTCACTATAGACAACTGATTTCTAACTATACACCTTAGTTTACACTTTCAGTGGATGTGACTCCCTGTTATCCAAAAACCACATTGCTAGGATGTCATGTCATTAAAGGGATAGTTCAGATCTTTTGAAGTGGGGTTGTATGAGGTACTTAACCACAGTCAGTGTGTTACATAACATTGATATCAGCCGGCACACCCCCTGTTTGGAGAAGCAGGCTGGAGTTGGAAGCTAAGCAATGTTCTGCTGTGGAAGTATTTTAGTCACCTCAAAAAATCGTTGCTGGTCCAACGCTGCCTCGATCGGTGACTTTGGCGTTTTAAGTGGTTAGTTTGGATTCACCAAAGACACAAAATAACACAAACTAACAAAGTTACTGTTTTGCCAGCGGAGTCAACCCAGTCTCACTCTGAAGTCGTTGAAATCTGGCGCTCAGGCAGTGTCTTGCGGCGTCAGACACTGACGAAAAAAGCTGGTTGCTGTTAAAGTTTAACAGCGCTTGGTGGCATCAGGGGGAAATGCAGCGTGACAAGAACAAATGTTAAGGCGGCGAAAGTCCAAAGATTGAGTGTTTCTCACAGGATTTTGCTTTTGACTGGATGTAAAAGTCTCTGAAAGAGATTACACACCATCCTGGGGACATAAAAACTCTCCAATGACACAGTTATCTTCGGGGTAACAGTAGCAGGATGAAAACTATGCTAGTAGCTCTGTGGGGCTGTTGGAAGAAAAAAACATCAATTCACACTGTTGTACCAACACAGTGCTTTTATTTTGAAAGAGACTGCATGTAACCAGCAAATTTCTATGAAGTGTATTTTGAAAGAAGACAATGCATTCAACAAGTAGAACTTGACACGGCGTCCCAGAACGTCAACAACCAACACACCCAGGGTACCTTACACGTCTTATGTGGACTTTGAAAATCCATGACCAAACGTCGATATGTGACAAGATCGGAGTGAGAATGCGTTGGTGGAGTCTGGTGGCTTTGACAAGAGTATAGCTGTGGAACTTAGGCCGTGATGGCGAGTTAAAGCAGTGAAAATATTCTAAATGTAGTGTAGACTCAGCAGTACGTGTCAGCTTCTGTGGACTACTCCTGCCTGCTTTTCCAAGCTTGGTGGCGTGCCAACAGAATCTACTTCATGTAATACACCAACTATGGATAAGTGCTTCATACAGCCCCACTTCAAAAGATCTGTACTATCCCTTTAACTTATGCAACTCAACTGACAGAGAATGGCAAGCTTGCAAAAGGTGTTACGTTTTCATTTAGGCTTTGAATGACAGCTGTGTGAGTAAAAAGTACCTTTAAATGTATCCTCAATAGCCATTTGTAAATATGAGGTATGTAAAGTTATGTCTGGGTGGTGCAGGCAATGTTCCGTCGTATCCAATCCTGTGCAATGCAACAGTCTGTGTCATCCCTGACAAATACTACAGCAGCTGAATTTACTGATTGATCCCTCGCTGTGTTGCAGAAAGTTGGTCAAACAAGCTGCTTTGTTGCCTCCCTGCTTATAAAACAGGCTGAACTAACGAGCAGCATGGACAGTAATGCAGCCCGCTCCCTGTGCAGCGATAGAAACATGTCATAGCTAATGAGCTTTGAGGGCTTACTTTTTTTACTTTTTCTTTTTGCCTGCCAGCCAGATTTTACAACAATAGAATACAATCACTACGGGATGATTAGCTACCTGTTAGCGCAGACAAACAAACCACCCATGGACCAGTTCACCACCATATGGCCGGAGTCTGGTGTTAATTTATCTGCTGCAGAAACAGCTCATTGTCGGGGGTTTCCAACAATAGCTTCCAGGTTGGCTGCGCATCATGGGAGACCAGAAGGCTCTGCTGGTACTGATAACTGTTTCTCACAGTATAAACTGCTGGGTGGTAAAATAACTGACCAAGAAGATGAACAGTTTTTACCACAGGTCAGGATTGAGTACAGTACAACACTCATGGATTGGCACACCAGGTTGATGCTCGTCCATTCAGTGACTGTGTTACTAACAATGATGTCAGTATTCACCACACAAGTGTTTCAATATGTTCTGCCAGTATAATTTAAGGCTACTTATTTAATACAGAGCTTGAGATTTCTATAAAAACATTCTTTATGCTGATGAGGAAGAAAGATTACAGCTGGTAATTTTCTATGAGTATATATTAGTTTAACATCGCCTAAAATGAACCACCATATGTGCACCATATGCACAGGATTCAGCATATTATAAAGCAATCACTCACACAGCCTGCAACTAAGTGTGAGGGTACGTATGATACATTAGGACAGAAGATGCCAAATCAATAATAAATAAATAAATGGCTCAATGAATACATGAATATACCATTACATGTACCAAAAATAATATTATAAATTAATGTAGATATAAGATAATTTATTCAGTGTGACTTTTTTTATTATTGTATTGATTCCCTGAGGTATTTACTTTCCTATTTAATTTTCCTGTTTATTTATTTAGATATTGATATACAATTTTAAATGCATTTATTTATTTATGGATTATTTTTCCTTTTGGATATCCACTTTTTATTTCCCCCAAATTATTTATTTTTATACATTTATACATTTGAGGACTGCTGCCTTGTTTTGCAACAGTGGGGAACAGTTTTGGGAAAATAAATAGGGGTGGATGCAAAGAAAAAATAATAAATAAACAAATTGAAAAATTTAAAAATAAATGCAAAAAATAAATTATTCAAAAAATAATAATAAATATGTAATGGAAAATTAGATAGGAAAGTAAATGTGTATGGGGAAATGAAAACAAATGTAATTAGATAAAGAGGCAAATTAAAACAGAAATGTCTATTTATGTCACATATTATTAATTTATATCTAAATTTATTTTTCAAAATTCTTAGTGCATTTAAAGGCATATTTACTTTTTGAATTCATAAAGTAATTTATATATTTATTATTGATTTGGCAACTTCCATCCTTTGTACTAGGTAGGGAGGCCGGATTAAATGGGATGGTTTTGGGGGTTTAATTGTGCATTTAATTGCGTGTTGACATCATAGAATCAGTGGCAATAATGTGACTCGAGCTTGAGAAAGATATAAAAGATTTTTTTTCACAGACACTGAAGTGTTAACGAGGTTTAATTAACACTTTGTTCAGCTGCGCATGTGTCTTGGAGAATGTACATTTAATTTGTGACGCTTTAATTCTCATCTGCTTTGTTCTTTGTGTTCTGTTGTAACTGACTGTTAAAGTTTGGACCATGAGCACACACCACAGAGGTGTTTCAGTCAGCTACAGTACGACGGTAGAGGCTGTTATCCAGATATGAAAATGCTTTTTAAACGTCGTTAATCATTTGTCTAATCAAGCTCATACTTAAGCTCGCATGTTGTCACAGAAACATTAATCACTTGCGTAAAATACGACCCTGCTTATTGAAAAGCATCTTGTTGTCCTGCATTGCTGGTGCCTTAGTTTGTAAAGCTGGTACTGCTGATACAAATTAGCTGTGTTTTCTACAAATATTTATTTTTGCATCGTACGATATGCTTTAGATCCTTCTCCTGTTACTAAGCTAAATGTGCATCAACTGTCCCTTATTAATAATCACTATGTGTGTACAGTTAGCGTTACCATTTATGTTTATGTTTCCTGCTCGTCACTCTTTTACCATTTAAAGTGTACAAACTCAAAATGATGTCAAGTCATTGGGAAGCTTCTTCCAGTCCTACAGCAGTGTGTGGTTCAGATAGGCACGCTATGGTAGCCCAAAGTGGAATGTGCCTTCTCGGATGTTCCCTCCCATGGACGGCTCTGTGTCTCCTGACCAGTCGTGTTTTACATATGCTTGTAATGTTTGCTGTTTGTGGCTCCTGAAGAACATCAGACTGACTGTATGTTTACTCTGTGGTTTATTTTTGTTGTTTATGTTGGTGAGTGGTGTTTTCTTTTTCTATCTAGCCTTGTTGGTCACCACTGTTAATGTTAACTACCCACTCTGTCTGCTGGTGGATCCAGACCAACCAGAAACACAAAGTTAGTAAGTCCCTCCAGGAGTTTGGGGACTTTCTTGGGGGAAATAGTTGCAAACTAAAATGCCTGTTTTCATGGCAGCTTTTCTAAAAAAAAAAAAGGGGAAAATGCTGTTCCATCACAACGTTGCTCACGGTGCACAACAGTTTACCCTGCTTTCATTCAGAACATCAGGGAATTGACCCTTCGCTAAGCCCCGCCCTTTTGTGATGGTCCGACAAGCTGTCGCAGTAAGCATGGAGCCCACACTGTAACTAACTGCACTCCCTGAGGATATATTACCATATTTTTGTAAAAATGAAAGAGTGATTCCAGAGAGAAGCAGACAGAGGGGTCTACAGTCTGTGT
>NC_065512.1:7991696-8038504 GCF_006386435.1 Epinephelus moara | reverse complement strand
TAGCTAACCCTACACTTTTCAGGGTTTGATTTTGGTTTTGGAACAGGGAAGAAACGTATATCTTTTTCCAACCTCTCCAGGTAACGAGTATCATTAATACACGACGTGCCCCAGGCACAACATTTAGCTCCAGATCCACAAAACCAGCCTGAAAATGAAGGAAATCTGAAAGGACTGCATTAGAGTCAATGTAGCACAGCTGTGTTGTTGGCGGACCCTGGTCTGAGACTGCGTCCAGGGGTGGGACTTAGCGAAGGGTCAGTTGCATTGCATGGTCTTTAGCAGTAATTTTTGTTGGTAAATAAGATGTTCTTGCATGTCTGCATCTTCACATGATTTGTCAAATTTGTGGAAAAGTTGCGATAATTGGACAAAATTAAAAGGTTGCTCTGAATTCACAGGCATTGATTGCATTTGTGTTAATTGTTGGGGCATGAGAACATCCTGGAGGGGCTGATTAGCAATTAGCACTACTTACACTGATGGAAACATTTAGAAATAATTTCTTTAAGCAATTTCTATTCTTCGGTGGTGCATGTGCTTCCTGTCTTTACTCACCTCTGATTTCTGCATCTTGAGTGCTTGTTGGTTAAAAGGTGGAGAAGAAAGCGTTCAGACGGGAGAGCTGCTGCTAGACTCTGAGAGTGATCATTTGACAGTGGGAGCAAAATTTGTACCTTCCTGTTTACTAGAGGACTGTTATCAGGTGTTGAGGATAGTTAACTGTAACCTTTTCTCTGTCACCACTGTCCATGACCTCTGCTCCTCAATAATCACCTTCTGGGTTGACACGAATGAAACATGTTCTCAGTTTGGACCTTAATCGTTCCGGGTGCATGTGCTTCCACGATGTGTGTAACCTCCTACAGGTTTAATTTCATGTTCAGTTGTTCGTCATTATTTCCTCTGTGACTGAGAAATTAAAGTTTGGGAAACGCAGCAGTGTGTGTGTGTGTCCATGTGTTAAACTTTACTGATAACAGAGGTACTTTTTATTTGCGTCCACACTGATTCATGGCCTCCTGGCTCACCGCTAAAAATTCCTTCCAAGGCCGGAGAGGAGTGACTGAGTAATGTACTGATTTTTTTTTTTTTGATTTATCAAAGAGAGAAGTGCATTGCAGGAAGCCCCTCCTAGAATATGTGCGGTCAGAGAGGAGGAAATAGCCAGACCTCTCACTCTGATGCTTTTTTAAAAGTCACTGTGGGTTGAATTTGAAAACTTCAGGCGACGCCCCTGGTGGTGACACACAGTAATGCAATCTGCTGCCTCAGGATTTCCACTAGGTTGTCTTATTTTGCACAAACAGAAAAGCAGATTTATTTTTGCATTTAATTTAAATTTGTTTTAAGAGGTATTTATTTTAAGATGCATTTATTTGTTTATTCATTGTTTTCCTTTGTATTTTTTCTCCAAACTTATTTATATCTGTATTATTTTCTCTTTTGAAATACATTTCTTCTTCATCATGCAAATAAGGGGGCTGTCATGCAGTGTGTGTGATGGACTCAACTTTTCGCCCATTGGCTGATTGGCATCAGAGTGTATAGATCAATTGCACATGCCTAAGCTGATGTGGGAGCAGGGCAAGCAAGCGTTCCACAAATGTATTAAGAAAATAATATGGAAATAAAGTAGTCTGAGGAAATAAATTGGGGTGAAATTCAAAGGGAAAATAATCAGAAATAAATCAACACATAAATACATTAAAAAGAAAGCACATAACTAGGGCAAGAAATATAAAGATAGATAAATAGATAAGCTAGTTAAAACAGGAAAATCCATTTATGTCACATTTTATCTTTTACAGTCCACTTTTAAATAATTTAATTTCATGTTTTTTTTTCTTTAATTGAATATTCATTTTTTTATTGTCTTTTTTGTATTTTATTTATTTATGTATTTATTTGGTAGCCCACATTTAATTGAATAATATTATTTTTATTGTGTCATTTATTTTATTTTATTTTATTTTTGGTAGCCCACATTCAATTGCATATTATTTTTTTAATTGTGTCTTTTATTTTATTTTATTTTACTTTTTTTGGTAGCCCACATTAAAAATGCATATTATTATTTTTTGTGTCATTTATTTTATTTTATTCTGTTTTATTTTGTTTTATTTTTGGTAGCTCACATTTAATTGTGTCATTTATTTTATTTTATTTTTGTGTTATCCATATCCATATCCATAGATAACCACCTTTTCTTGGACTCTTCCTGGATGAATAATCCAGATGTTTCGATAAAATACCTATAGAATACACATGAAAAGAATATAATAAAACACACCCGAAATATAGGCCGACGAAACTACTGCTAATGAAATATAAAATATAAACAAGGTAAAACATGAAATACATTAGTTGTTGTTTTTAATGCAATGAAAAGATCAAACTTAAACAAATAATTTGGGCTGAATATGTCAGTTATTTTGCTTATATTCCACCACTGCTTTGAATGCAGCAGTTTACTTTTACTAGTGTTTTCACACTGTGCTGCTTTCACTGCTGATATCTTATTTAATCAAGCACGACCCCTCAGTGAGATAAACTCCTACAGAGTAAACTCCAAACAGCTGCACTGAGTGGATCATCTGTCTCACAGAGGATCTCTGACGCGGTGCTGACGTGCGTCGGTCCGTCACGTGACCTGAGGAATGTTAACAATGCAGCGAGTGTCCAACTTTGTGCTGCATTTCTGATCCTGCCTGCAGTCTGGGGAGAAAATGGAGGCTCATTTCATCATATTTACCCACTCTCTCCGTCTCTTCTGAACCCTCCGCTCGCCTCCTCGCGCTCTCCAGCCGAGATACGGACTTTACAAAGTGTCGGTGTGACGGGATTAACCTCCAATCTGAGTTATTCTTGCTCCTTCTATCACATGGTAAGCTGAGACTCAACTTTTTCTGGGGAGGGGAGTGGTGGTGTAAACTTATTTCCACGACTTGTTGCTGAGGGAGAAGTTCCTCCATGGGTGTGTTGAAGAAAAGATAGAGAAAGTTTCCCCCTGTGTGTGTGTGTTTGGGGTTTATAAGAGGAGCAGCTCAGTTTGTTTCTGCACAGCAATGTTCTGGTGTTGCCCCCCCAGCCTGGGACCTACAGTGGGGAGGGCCACAGGATGGTAAAACAGGGGTTTCCTACCGTTTTCATGTCCAGGGGCCCCCAGGCTAAAACTGTAAACTGCTCAGACACCATTTTGTAACGGTTTTAAAGCTCTGACACAAACATGGAGCACAAGCTGTACACAGATTATTATGTTTTACACATTATATCCACTGGTGTCAAGTTAGTGCAGGAAGTTGTGGCTGCAGACCCCCAATTTAAGGGGCCCAAACTCCAAGCTGGGGCCACTGACTTGTAGTATAAAACAGCCAGGAGCTGTCCAGGTAAATTGGCACACTTTTAAAGGATATTCCGCATGCACAAGTCTTTACCTATACAGTTGTGACATGTGGTTAAACAGGCTGCAAATAGACATAAAAATCACAAAATTAACCCAAAAATTATTGATATTTTTTTAAAGATTTTTTTTTACAATTAAAACAAAGTGTGACATCGTGTTTGTTGGTAAGGATGTGTGCAGATTATTGTTTGGTGTTTTCACTCCTCTCCGAGCCTAAAGGCCTGCATAGTTTGGCACTGATACAACCATGTGTTTCATTCAGGTGTGCTACTACTACTACTACGCTCACACACACACACACTCTGTCCCTCTTTCTCTTTGACACACCTTTTTCATTTAATTTCTTATCACGCTCAGGTGACTTGTTCAGACCTCACCTGGCTGCAGGAGCATGGTCAAGTTTTATTTAAGATTTATGTCTCCTGAGAAGAGAGGTCACCTTTTTGTTTCAAATAATCAGGACTCTGGTGCAACAAGTGTGTCGTCAGGTATCGGGCCACAGCTGGGTTTAATTCTGTCAGGCCGAGCGGAAGCATCTGTCAGGGGAAGAACCACAGGGATGACTGCAGTGGGAAATCACCACAGATGCTGGCAGATGTTAAAGCTCTGTGTTGTGTGTTACTGTACATCAGCAGGTAAACAGGAAAACAAAACAACACATGGGTGTTCACAAGATGTAAACTGCTGTGGTGCTCGTGTTAGGTTGAATTTGATGTCTGTGTGTGTGTTCCTGGAGATGTAGTGTCTGTGACATCACCTGGAGTTTTCCCAGGGCATGTTCAGGATACTGAAACTGGATTTGCCGTCTTTTCTGCATCACAGAAATATATTGAAATCCTCTTTCCAGGAGGAGTTACTCACTACTTTAACTTTCTGTTTTCCTCTGACAGACTCATCTTTCCCTGTCTCATACACATGCACTCTCTTTCAACTGCAGTAAGTTTCGTTGTTAGGAAGATGTGTCCTTCCCCCTCCTCTGTAATTCTCAAAATACAGACATTATCGTCCAGATCCTCTCAAATCAGTCAGACAGGTTAGATGTTATCTGGGCAGCACTTAAAAAGTCTGTCAGCAGTCAGGAAGAGTCAGATTTTAAGAAATATGTCAAATATTATCAAGATTTCAGAACATATTTCTTCAGATTTCTACCCCAGCATATTGTCAGAAGGGACAACTTTGGTCTTTTTTGGATAAAAACAAACAACAGAAACTAAAATACGTTTTGGACGAGAGGAAGCGGGATGAGTGCTGATAAGCGATCAGCATAGTGTGATCGGCTTATAGATCTGTCCATGAAGACCAGGGATGCACGATAATATCAGCATGTCAGCGGTATTGGCAGATAACGGCTCGCGTCACAACAGATTTAAAGGGAATGGATCACCTCAGAAATAGGTTGCATTTTCCGATACCTGATCCATCTATTTTGATGATATCAAGGCCGATATTCGATGCAGATATCGGATCGATGCATCCCTACATATAGCAGACCAATAGAACCTTTTACTGTTAGTAGACAGTATGATGTTAGTTGGTGGGCGGGGCTTAGCTGGAGGCAAAACAGTTCTTCACAGACATTAGCTAGTGCTAGCTAGCAAGTTCTATCGTTCAGAAATATTCAGTCCCAATGGTGGACTGCACTCCAGCACAAACTAGACTGATAACCAAACCTACAATTCAGTTATCCAGAGCGCCGCACTCTCGGAGCAGCAGAGCGCCGAGCGGAGTGAATGTGTGATTAGTTTAACCGCTGTATAATTCACGTAGAAATATAACGCTCCGTTTCTTCCACCAACAGGGCTCTCATTTTAGTGTAGAGCATCAGACTGAATTTACCAACGCACCATGTCAGGTCACTCACTCTCCGGGACCGCCAGTGTTACTTGAATAAGTAAACACTGACC
This sequence comes from Epinephelus moara, assembly GCF_006386435.1. Taxonomy (NCBI): domain Eukaryota; kingdom Metazoa; phylum Chordata; class Actinopteri; order Perciformes; family Serranidae; genus Epinephelus; species Epinephelus moara. The sequence goes on along the minus strand of NC_065512.1, from coordinate 8,033,194 downwards.
AACGGGACCAGACTGGCCGACCCGTATGCTCTCACTCAGTGGATGGATGATGTCACAGGAAGCCAATCTTACAAAGGAGGACCACACTTGTTTGTTTTGCTATGGAAGCTAACGTTAGCTAATGTGCTAAAAAGTTAGCGTTCCAGAGAAATCCAATATTCCTCTTAATCCCTCCCCAGTTTCTGATGAGGTGGACATGATAACCCTTAATACACATAACCTTATTCATCCCTACAACAGGAAATACTTTTTCCCTAACCTGATATGAAGTGTGCGCTGCACATGTGAGCATTTTTGATGATGGCCTCCGTCCAGTCCTTTGGTCTTATCACATTTAACCATAGTTGTCTTTGTTTTTGTTGACGGGCAGTGGCGGCTGGTTTTGAGCCATGACTCCTTCTATTCTGGCTCCCAATAACACAACTAGACTTTCGTCGACCTGATAAAAGAATTTTTTTGAAATTTTGTGACATCATCCCAATGTGAAGTCTATAGGCCGAGTGGGAACATGCAGGCAGGAGCAGCTGGAGAAACACTATTGCTCATATTCAGTGGGCTGCACACCCCGGAAGTAAGCCCAGAAGCTAGAAACTTTTTTGAGTTATGCGTCAGATGAGCAGTTCTCATTGGACTGAATAGGCACCATCTCCAAATCTAATAATACATCCACAATAAATACCCGTGACCACTGCAGAGGCATTTGTTCTGGGTGGGAATGCTAAAGTTAACCTTTCCAACTAAAGAAATAAGCCAGATGTTAGTGGGTGTTGGTGGGTTTTTGTGCAGCAGGAAGGAGCTCTAGAGTCAGCATCTAGTGGCCATTACAGGAACTGCAGGTTGAAGTAATTCACATTGGCTTTGACTTTCAGTTGAGTTGTTAATTTCCCATAAATGTGAAAAATCTGTCAACGGCAACATTATGTCACTCATCTCCTGGGTGAGTCAACTTGATTTTGAAGTGACATTTTTTGTGATATTTTTGTGATGATATATTTTATTTAAAGACATGCTTGTCTCTGGAAAATTGGTAAAACAAGTGGACTTATTTTTACCGGCTTGCAGATTTTTATTTTTTCAGTTAACATATTTTTATGAAATTATAATCATAATTTTAAAATTGTTTTAAAGTAGTTTAATATGATAATTAAAAAATGAAAATTATTTTATATAATAACAATAATGATGATAATAATAATAATAATTATTATTATTATTATAGTCATCAAGTTAATTTTGTTGAATAACAACTAATATAAAATAAATATTTTATTTTTATAGATTATATTATATTTTTATTCATTTTTAAAAAAATATATTTTTTATTATTTTATTATATTATTATTATTATTATTATTACCATCATAAGAATTGTCTTTGTTTCAGGAAAATTGGTTTAAAAAAAAAAAAAAGTAGATTTATTACCTGCTTGCATTTATTTTCGAAGTTTACATATTTTTATACAATTATTTCATAAAATTATATATATATTTTTTAATAAAGTTATTATTATTATTGTTGTTGTTATTATTAATATTATAAAACTGAAGTTTCAAAAACGTGTGAAAAATCTGTTGATGGCAACATTAGTTCACTGTAAGTCAACTTGTTTTTGAGAGGTAATTTTTGTGTGTTTTACTAGAAAATGTCACAGTTTTAGGAAAATTCTCGAAATAAGTGGACTTATCTTTACCGGCTTAATGATTTTTATAAATTTACATGCTTTTTTGTCAGTGTACATTTCTTGCAGCATGAAGTGTCAACATTTTTGTGAGTCTGAATGTTTTGCGTACTTTCCTGTCGAGTGTGGTCCATTTCAGAGTCAGAGGTTAGGTCAGAGCAGAGATAAGGCTCAGGTATGTGTTGTTAAAGGTTAGGGTTAAGTATGGAAGTTATGCTGTGTGTTTGTGGATGTGTGTGTGAGCTGCGGTTTTCAGAAGAGCAGTGTACATTTTTTCCTGGTAAATTTTTAAGTTTGGACCTGCCCCTGCATCCTCCTATTTCCAGACGTGGATCATCCATATCTTTCTTTTTTTTGGTTTATTTTGGTCAGCGTAGACTGTCCCAGACTGTCCCATGATTCAACAGTGGTATGAGTTTACTTGTAGTTACTTGTGGAATGGAATGCTCACTGGTCGGACATGGCGCCTAAAGCATCACAGGAATGGAGGCAAGAGATCCCAGAGATGGGGCAACATCTATGCAGCTTGGCACCCTTGTCTCCACCCTACTACACCACCCACAAATATAAAAAAGAAAACATGTTTTTATCCATACAAAGATTTATCTGTACAAACAGTGAGGGCTGTGTCCTTCTCAGAAATGGCCCAAAGGGATGAGGTCTGCCAGGGAGGAGGCGTGGGGGGTGTAGTTCAAGGACTTCTTATGTTTGGCTACTTTGGTGTGAACGCCATGATTCCAGTACTGGGAAGTAGCTGTGGGCCATGTGGTTAAGATCATAATCACAATGTTAATAAGGGCATATTTTTATATCCATATACAGAATATAAAACCTTGGGAAATGTGCTCAAAACACATAAAATGATCAACTTGATGTTCTTTGAAATGTACTGTTTGGCAACCATGGCCATCATGTGATATTTTTCCCTCTCTATATTAAGACCAATAAATTAAAGTTTTTCAATGAAACTCAGCTAAGAGAAATCATGTTTTTTATGTCAGTTTTATTTGATGGATAGCTCTAAAATACTGCAATATTTAAGAGCTTCAGTTGAAGTCAAAGAAGGCAGTCAGAGGTGCGAATCCAAAGCTGCAGCAAATTAAAAATACTTCATACTACTTCACATGAAACGGTTCAGCCTGATGACGTTCTGTATTAGAGGAGTGCCGTGTCATCTTGTTCACAATAATACTGGTGTAATTTTTAATGATATGAAAAATTCATATCAGGATATCCACAATATTTCGTCTTGTTGACATATTGGCGTCATACTGTTACCCACGGCAACAACAGGCATGGCTGAAAGTGAAATTATTACCAACTCCACGGTGGTTCCAAAAAGAGGAGCAGCTTCAGTAGTGTGGAATAAACTGTGGCGTCCTGAATGTTTTATGAACAGCCCCGGACTTCTCAGACACTTTTAGTGACTTACCGCTCAGAGGGAACTCATTCAGCGGCTCCTCTGGCAGCAGCACAGCGTCTCTCCCTCTCCTCTCTCGCTGTGTGCACACGGGAGACGGTGTCATCAAGTGATTTTGTCATAAATCTTTGGTAATATAAACTTATGTGCCACTTGCAGTTTGACAAAAAAACTCCATATATGTGAATGTGTGATAGTTGTGGTATCATGACAGCCTGTCACAGGTTACAGTGTGATGATTAGAGGAGAAATGGCAGAGCATGAAGGTCCAGGTGGAAAAAAAACAACAACTCAATCATTTAGGATTTCACCTGTTGATCTATATAGATAGATCCCAGGGGATATTTTTTGTATTTGGAAGCTAATTTGTGGTAGATTTTATTTAGTTGAACTATTAATATTGTATACAGAATCTGAATCTCACTACTGTTGTTCACAAACTAAAGAAATGAGAGATCATTTTAGTTTTTATTGAATATTTGAAGGAAAACTATTTAATTTATTTTGTTGCAATTCTATTTTCTTAAATTAATTATTTATATATATATATATATATATATATATATATATTTTTTTTTTTTTTTTTTACTCATTTTGCATATTGTCAAGAATATCGTTATCGCAAAGATACCCTGAAATATCAAGATATTGTTTTAGGGCCATATCGGCCACCTCTACTTTGTAGTCTCATTTAGCCACTTGTTAGCAACTGCCTTGTTAGAGATACGTAAAAGATTCAAAATTCATCAGTGGGTTATTTACTGTCGTATTTTTTGTCATAGAATAAAATGGTAAAATCCCCAAAACTGGTGTTAATGACAGACCTTATTTAAGGTGTCTAACCAAAAATCAGTTCAGAAAACTCATTGACTTAGAGATGAGGGAACTAAGGTTCTTTGTGAGCTGTAATGGAGACGAATTTTGTAAAGTTACCTTTGTTAAATGTTGCTGTTGTCCCTGGCTTCATATGAGAAGAGGAATAGTCAGCTAGCCACTAGGCTAATTTATACAATGTAAAATGCCATAGGCTTGTGCTAATAACATTAGCATGTTGTATTTGTGGGGAAAATGTGTCCAGATAAAGACAAGTGTTTGTCTGTGAATGCTGCGAGTTATAGTGAAGCTGATTTGTGTACTTGTGTTTGAAATTGTCTCTATTAAGCCATGTTTAATGTGTGTTTTGAATCAACTAAACTTAGCAGCACTTCACTGAAACCCCACCACCGACTAGTGTTTTTGAGGTGGAACTGCAGCAGACGCACCACCACACAAGTATTAATGCTCTCAACAATACTTCCTACAGTTGCTGTTAGCTAGCAGTGAAGCTAACTCACTGGTGAAATAGGCAGCGGAGGGTTAAACTGGCTACAAACAACCTTTTAAAAAGCTTGAACACAGCTTGTCTTTATGCCAGTGGTTCGTGGGAACGGTATAAGCCCTAAAAGGTGTTGTGATATATAAATGAATGGAATTGGTGGAGGAAACGCCTTTAGCCCATCAATTATTTTTTATGTGTCAGGATAATTGTGGCTTAAATAATCAGGTGGAATTCTGTGAGTAATCTACCTGCCAATCAGACTTTCTGAAACACAACCAGATCCATTAAATGCTGATTGCTCAACAAAATGGTTGTAATGGCAGACAAGATTTTAAAACCACAGCCGTGTCGAAACTTGCCAGGGTTGGATTGTGTCTGGCAGTTTTCCGTGTAGGTAACAAACCAGATCTGTATCTGGAGACCAGAGAGACTTCCAGTGCCAGCCAAACGGAAATCTTTCTGTGGCTGAGGAGGATATTTGAAGCATGTGAGCCGCTCAGTAGGACAGGAAACCGACCAGCCCGTCAGTTTAAGGGTCTTCTCTCAAGAGGTGACGGTTGGCTATTGAAGTGAGACTTTCATTTAGTGGATAAAAATTGAAAGAAAGAAAGAATGAACATTTTAAATGGAACAATGATAAACTGGGATGTTCAGCCAGACGTGGTTTGTCTCTTGAGGTGTTTTTGACTGAACGTTTCTGCCCACCGGGAAGTTCCCCCGAGAACTACATGGTTTTGAACTGTTTTGTATTTTGTTTTGATGAGTCAAACTCACGTTGTATTAGCGCCATATAATCAGTAAAGCCTGGACTTTACTGTTGGTGTATTTGTCCGTGTTTTCTGTCATTGTTTCGTTGGTATTACACTCTGGTTCGACCCGTCCACGTACACTTCCGTCACTTATTCACACTTCATCCTGTGCTGGGAGATTTCCTGCCTTCTAAGGAACAGCAAGTATCTTCTCTGAAATAGGAGCTTAAAAAGTCCCTCAAAACAGCGTTCTAAGAGCTACGATCGTTCCTAGTCCTGAAAGTGTGGACACAACCAAAAAAGGCGGCTCTTAGAACTATGCAGAAGTTCCTCAGGTCCAAATGCAAATAGCACCTATTTCCATTTTGGTCATACTGCATAACTGTATAAACAGCTGACTGGGGGGCAGGTCACATGTAGTGACAGGGGTCAGATGGCTTAATTTAAAATGGTTTTGAGCTTTTAGAAGATCAGATATGGTCTACTATTGTCCACTTATTTACAGGGGTGTAAGAAAAGAACGATACATATGAGTATCTGGATATGTTTGGTGATACATAGTATAGTTTGTAGGCAAATGCAAAAATTTGTAATAGTGGTTTTGTGTTGTGTTTAAACCCCCGAGTGTTTTAAGTTTTTTTCAGCCATTTGACTTTTTCGCTTGGTGTTTGTTGGACCCATCCACCACCCTTCCCGCCCGCCCTAGTTGGATTTTCGCCACCTTCACTTTTGTTTTTGTCCCACCGCATTTGTCCTGATGCGGCTAAACTATTACGGTGACCGGCCGTGTATCATGCCAGCGTTAAAAGACGACCTTTTTTGTCTGATGCCGCAAGTCACTGCCCAAGCGTCGGATTTCAACGACTTCAGAGTCTCAATTCCACTACAGAAGAGACTTGATGATCGCTCAAATTAGGAGGGGAAAAAAGAGGATATATCGATATTGGTATCGGTCAAATGAGTTGTTACCTATCGGCATAACAGACATCAGCAAAAAATCCAATATCGTGCATCTCTACAATGCAGCCCTCATGTCTCTCAGTCAGTTTACATCTATGCATTGACTTGAGTCAAGCAAATTTGGCGAGGGCCCATTCACTGGAGCTTTTTAAGGATTGCTAATTAGCAAATGTTTTCACGCTAACAGGCTAAAATAAGATGGTGAACATGGTTGATATTATACCTGATAAACATCAGCATGTAACCATTTGGAGCATTTAGCTCAAAGCACAGCTGTGCCTAAGTTTAGCCCCACAGAGCTACTAGCATAGTTTTCATCCTGCTACTGTTACCCTGAAGATAATTGTGTCATTGGAGAGTTTTATTGTCCCCAGGATGGTGTGTAATCTATTACAGAGACTTTTAAATCCAGTCAGAGGTAAAGTCCTTTGAGGAACACTCAATCTTTGTCATTTTTTATGAGCTCGGATTCATGATTAGAACCAAATACAACAGTCTGTTGTGGTTTTTGTGGTTACCATTGTTGCGCCCTGTCCTCTCGTCCTCTATTTAATCCAGCAGAAACCCTCCAAACACCTCACACCTCATTGTGTCACCAGAGATGTGAGTGTTTCACGTTGGCCTGCGAGTCCTCACGTGAGGCTCCTGACAGGAACATGTGCATTTACTCCACACGTCATTCCATCTGCCCTGGAGGAGTAACGCTGCTGTGGCAGAATGCGGAGTATGTTCCCCCAGATAAGACTGTCAAACGGTGTTAAATGTCTGATCTCGGGGGAACATCGCAGGCAGAGGGGCTGACGCAGGGAGGGCCGCCGACTTGTTTTGACCCCACGTCGGAGCGCTGCGCTCTCACAAGGGTGTTTACCGATGACCACGTCGCAGAAGTATGCAGTGACAGGGGCTGACTTGTGCAACCGCTGCTATGCATTGATGGGGCGCGGAGGGGGGGCAGGCGGTGTTTTATGACCTCGAGCATTCCTGAATTATGCATTAGGTAGTACTGCTCAGGCTGTGCTCGTACTGACTCAGACTTCCAGAATTCCAGGTTTTACTGGACTCAGTCTGGTTCCATGTTTTTTTTGTCACATTTTATAACCATTACTGGAAATTAAGTCATTTTGTTTTGATTTTTTTGACATAAACATTCTGCCTACCATACACTACAAGACTCTGAAAACACTTTTATTAGACCAATCACACATGATAAGATTTTACAAAGATTGGGGATCTAGCAGGTTCACTGTTTGCAAGATTACAACCAGATTCTTTTTGAGGTTATTTCCCATCCCGCTCCTGGTGGAAAACACAACTCCAAACTCCCTTTAAGAAATATGATGATTTAACAATTCCTTACGTGTCTGCAAAACACATAACTCTACAAACACAAAATAAAAGGCGTCATATGTTGACTGTATTTTTGTCAATTTGGCATCAATATAATCCCATTTTGGATACTGTTGCCTCAGCCCACTACCAGCCTCCGTTGGCTAGCTGCCCTATTTTAGTCGGAGGAGACCATGAGAATGAGAGGAGAACTGATTCAGAAATTAAGATTACTCACTAAAATAAGAGCTGGTTGGTGAATCAGACACACACTGAGTTAAACACAGACTCTTGTTCACTTCACAGCTCCACCAGTTTCTCCTCCTTTTTTGAACCAAGACTTGTTCACGTTCTTGCGCCTCAACGTCAGTATCTGCGTGAGCTAAAACTAAAGACTTGAGATAGTATTAAACTTGTTTGATTTTGTCTGAACATCAAGAAGAGAAAAAGACTGACTTGAGACTGAGATTTATGACACTTTAAACTCAACGATCGAAGGACTGTTCCAATGTCAACACTCACTGTCTCCTCCCACTACAATAGGAGGCTTGTGGCGACTTATGGTGACAAAATCCAAAATATGAAGTTTGTACGTAAATACAGTTCATCTTTAAGGATTATATTGTTGCCGAATTGACAAGAATCCTGTCGACATATGAAGCCTTTTATTTTGTGTTTCTAGAGTTATGTGTTTTGCGGACATGTGAGGAAATGTTAGAATTTCATATTTCTTAAAGGGAGTTTGGTGTAATATTTTCCACCAGGAGCAGGATGGTAAATAATCTTAAAAGGAATCTAGCTGTAGTCTTGCAAACAGTGACCCTGCAAAACCCCCAATCCTTGCAAAATCGTATAATGTGTGACTGGTCTATTAAAAGTATTTTTAAAGCCATGTTGTGTATGGTAGGCAGAATGTTTATGTCACAAAAATCAAAACAAACAGACTTTATTTCCAGTAATGGTTAGAAAATGTGACAAACATCACATGGAACCAGACTGAGTCCAGTAAAACCTGGAAGTCTGAGTCAGAACGAGGATGGCCTGGGCAGCACTACAACTGAGATAAAACTCATGACTTTATTTAGACACTGGAAATTTGTCTGCCACAGTAAATTTGCTGTAAACTCATTGACTGTTAGGCCAGTGTTAAGGTCAGGCTGGTATCAGACTGGGATAGAACTTGTTTTAAATACTAGATAACAGCTGATCACGTCATCCACCTCTGATGAGATGCTACAGAAAACATGTATAAAACCTTATAGTGAAATGTTGTAAAGTCTAAACACTGTCAAACATTTCATGTTGGTGTTGTTTATCAGTGTCCAACTGCAATACGGTCAGTGGGTGTTTCTCAAAGTCAAGGAAGGATCCTTAAATGGCTGAATTTCAAGGACTGTCCCATGTCAAGGATCCTTTACATTTGACAGAGGACTGAGTTCTTCCTTCAGAGAACTTTCAAGGATGCATGTGTGTATCCTCAGTGGGTATAAAATGCCCACAATTCTTTGCGAACAACGTAGGGCCTCTCCAGTGACACCTGCACCAGAGGAGCTCAGCAGGATTTAGATAAATATGTCATTTATTTGGATTAATATCTCCAGGAGTTTTTATCACACAAGCATGAAAAACATATTGACAGGAACCTCATAATTTACACTTTCCAATGTGCCCACTGATGAATATTAGAGTTTTTAAAATATGTGATTTAGATAAAACATAGAAGTTTTAAATTAATCAGTCACAGCACTGATGGAGCGCAAAGTGTTAAGTAAGGAAGGACCCGTTCTACCAAGGAAGGATCCTTGACCTTGAGAAACACCGAACGTTTGGTCATAGTTGGGGGGTGTGGTGAGGGTGGAGTCGGCAAGAGGGCCAACAGTCCTCTTCCCCTACAGCTGTTAACACTAGCATGTTTTAGTGAATTCTACACGTTTCGAGACGGAACAGCAGCGCTAACGCTATTCAACGCCATTAGCCTATGCTGTGATGATGTCTTATAATGTTATTGCAGAGGGACTGGCAACATCATGAGCTACAGGTCCTTTCGCGACTTTTCCCCAAGAAGCTAAACAATCTAACACTTTTTGGATGAAGCGTTAGATCCTTTTTGTTTAACCAGAAACAGCCCTGAAATCACCATCACCAAACCCACCAGACTCCATTTAAATAAACAGTGATTTTAGCGTGAATAGAGCCAGAATATTTTAACATCTAACTGGGTGAATTAAGGGTTTATTTTAATCAAACCGGAGTTGGTAATTGTTAAACAATGCAAAGTGGAACCAAGATGGCTTCTGTGAGTTTTATTTTGCTTCTGTCAACTTTGAATGACGAGTGTTTGATGATGGTAAAATTGCTGGTTTTTTATATGGAGTCTGGTGGGTTTGATGATAGTAACTTTGGGACCATTTCTAGACCAACAAAAAGGTCTATCTCTGTTGGGATCCTTTCAATAATCTTGGCTGACACTTTCTCTCTTAACAATTTGAGCCTGTCAGTGGCAAAAACAAGCACTTAGGTGGACGTAAATTGATGGTGTGAACGAACCTTGAATGTTTCTATTGCAGTCTGGACACTGCTCGCTTAATACTGGACCGACTTCAAAAATTGTCGTTCCCATTATTCACTTAAAAAACACAGAAAATTAGGGTCTAGGTTGAAAAATACCCTGTAAGTCTGGATTTTAAGTTCATGACGTTTTGTGTGATGTGTCCTCTTTGATGAGCTGTTGGTCTGTTTGGTCTATTTAATTAAAAGCACAACCTCTCCTGTGCGTAAGATGTAAACTGCCCAGTGTTTGCTTTAAATTTAGAAAATAAGAAAAACATAAACACCATGCATGACCGCAGTCCACCGTGCTCTAACTCCATCCCTTCCTCCACAGGCGGAGATTGGCAGCATCATGGTTTGGCTCCGCGGTGCCCTCGTGACCGGCTGCATTTCCTGGAATAAGCTGGAACCTGAGCCTTGAAAGCCACACCATGGAATGTCTGTAGTACCACACCTCAGCGTCATCCAGCCCACCAGCATCTGCAGGAATCAGACACAAAGAGAGACACAACAAAACAAGGGACACAGAGGAGGACTCTACAATCTGTGCCTCCAATCTGTGCTCCTGGAGACTCTGCACTATTTAGGTCAGCCAGCTTGAAAGGGATCTTTTGGAGGGTGTCGGGGAGTGTGTGCCAGCTCGTGTGTGTGTGTGTGTGTGTGTGTGTGTGTGTGTGTGTGTGTTTCCCTTTTAGAGTAGGTGCCTGCCCTGGGCACTGAGGCCATGAGGCCCAAGACTTTCCCTGCTGCCCCGTATGTGGGCAACACACGCCAGCGGCTCCAGGAGATCAAGGAGGGTCTGAAGCAGCCGGCCAAGCTGGTGAGCCAGGCCCTGCACGGGGGCAGCTCCCGGACAGAGGGCGGCAGAGGGGCCGACTGCAAGAGCGGGAAAGACACAGCCAGCCGACAGCAGCAGCTCCGACCCCCGCAGAAGTTCAACAACTACCAGAATGCCTTGCGGGAAATCCGCAAGTCCCTCATGCCCTTCGCCAACGAGTCGGGCCCATCTTCTGGGTCAGGACACCCTGCAGGCGCCGGGGAGGTCAACCGGCAGATGCTGCAGGAGCTGGTCAACGCCGGCTGCGACCAGGTGAGCCAGAGACAGAGGAGGAGATGTGTTTGAGCGTGCGTGTGTGTGTGTATATGGGTTAATGTCTCAACAGTTTCTCGTAGGAGTGTGTGGTCCTGTCCTGGGCACGAGAATGTGCTTTGGATGCTGATGTTCATATCGATCTAACCATCTCTTTGATATCTGTAGCTGTATCAGTGCCTCGCAGGGCGGTGTTGTAAATCAGTGAGTGTGACTGCTTCATGGTAATATTAGATTAACTAATGGTTTAACTATGTTAGCTTTAAAAGTCAAAATCTTTCTCCACAATCTCCAGCATCAGAAGTTCTCAAAGTGTTGATGACTGAGGGCCATTTCAGGGAGTCAACTTTTGATTCATCTTACAACATTTTTATGACGTTTTTATGACATACTAACACTTTACAAAAGCTATAGCAGTCATCAGTCATAAATCCAACAGAACACATTGATTACATTCTAGTTTTACAATTTTAAAACACGTGTAAGTAATGAAATAGAGGCAGTACACTGTTTGACATTGTTGTACCGACAGTAGTGGAGCAACGATTTCTGCTGGGGTACGGCAACACCACTTGGACAAAGTGGACCAAATTGTTGGGATGAAAGTGCGAAGATATTAACAATTAATGCATGTCTTAAGTGGGCACCAGATGCTAAAATAGATGCTAAAATATTTTAAATAGACATCATAAAAAGCAGCAGTTATCACTAATATCGTATAAAAGTTTTTTGTTTGGAAAACTGACAGTGACAATTCCTGAAATAAAATATAAAACTGCTTTTGCACCTCTACTGTGTGAATGTGTGAGACAGCGGAGAGACAGAGGACGAATTGTAGCATGTATTCATACAGAGTGTGAGTTACTGTTACTGTTGTGTGCATCTCAGCAAGTGTTGCTCTGCTGTTGTAAAAGCCTCTCCACTCAGAGGTTCAAAGCCGCTCTGCCTCCTTCAGTCAGGAATTTTTAATGAAAGCAGTCAAGAGCGCCATAGATGCAACACAATACACTCTTTACTGCCAAGTGTGCAGCGCTGCGGTTACGTAACGCCGGCCTGAGCGCTGAAATGTTGAAATATCAGGTGGATTTCCCAACTGGGCTGTTTGGAGTTTACTCCCTCTGTCCTGCGTGAGGAATGCGAGAGCGCCATCAAACGTCTCTGGAGAAGAAGAAAGAGGAGGGAGAGTGTCTCCACGGGAAGTGAGGGCCTCCTGTACGCGCAGCCTTCAGCCACTGAGTCACTGAGTGTAGGCGTCATGTGGATGCTGTCAGTCAGGGGTCACTGCACTTCACCTTGAGATGGAGGAGAGTTGACCTCAGTATCAAACCACGACATTATACTTTCCAAACTTTTAGAGCCATTTTATACATTTAATATATTTACAGTTAAATTTTAGAACTTTTTTCAGTTTCTAAAATGTATCTAAAACTTCTTAAAGTGTCATTGCACCCACATAAGGCCCGTTTCCACCGCAGAAACTTTGGGGTAATTTTACAGGGCCGGGGCCGTTGGTGCGTGTCTCCACCGCAGGAACCACCCCCGAAGGACAGAGTCCCGGAACTTTTACGGGGGCTAAACAAGTCCCTGCCTCGGAGTAGGTACTCAGAACGGCCCCGAAAGACTCCTGGCTGGTGCTTGGGGATTACTTGGTGCTGATTGGATATACTCAAGGAGGGATGTGACGTCAACAGAAAGCAACAAAATAGCCGGCATTTTTAAAACTCAGCAGACGAGGGTTAGCTCGTTCATATAGCTTCCGCCGCCATGTAAAAAAAACTCACTAAATGGCCCGTGAAAAAAATATTTTTTCCAGCGGATATCTTAGTTACAACATGATTGAGCTAGCAAAGCAGTTTTGTGTTGCTATGTGTGGTATTTATTCAGTTTTGGGAAATCACGATGTCTAGAAAGCATCAGCTGACAGGGACAGCTAACAGCAGCAGCAAAGCTAACATCAGGACGTCATCTGTTAAAAGCCTCCCGTTGTCGGATACGACATGAAACTACTCCAGTTAGCTCAATCATGTTGTAACTAAGACATCCGCTGGAAAAAATATTTTTTTCACGGGCCATTAAGTGAGTTATTACAGACACCGCTATCGGCTAACGGCGTCCCTATGTCGCCCCGGTCAAGATGGTCGCGCAACGATTACGTCACATACAGAGCCCGGTAACTTTACAGGAACCTTCCTCGTACTCCGCTCTCTCAGTGGAGACACGGCGGTTGAGAGGGCCAAGCGAGAGGACGTTCCTGTAGTAGTTCCTGCCCCCCAAATAGTACCAGGAACTTCTTCAGTGGAAACGGGCCTATAGTTCTGGTGAGGGGACAGACATTCATCATGCTGCACCCTGATGTTACATGGAGCTGAAACAAAGCACATGTTCATTCCAACAATAGCAATAACAATACAGGGAGGGTCGTGTTGACGTGGGTCTGTTGCTATATTGTACTATTGGAAGATAAAATATGACCCAGGGAGTCCAGTTTTAGAGGTTATTATATGTCATGACTCCAGTTACATATTTATCCTGGTGTAGGAATCACAGCAGATGAATGAGGAAGTCTTCCACTGTCACATTTAACATTTCACGTGCACTAAATGTTGCATTTTACTCCTTTCTCTGCTCTTCAGTCAATTTATGTAGGATCCTATCTCCTGCGTTTTTGACGTAAGAACAGCTGAAAAAAAGGTTTTGCCAGGATAGTCTTTCTAAATTTCTTAATTTGTCAGGTGACATATTTCCGTCAGTATAATTTTCTACATGTTGTTGTAATACTCATTTCAACCATGAATGCACCACGACCCTTTGTTCTAAATAGGACTAGAAGCATTTATGTTGCCTCCAGGTGAGGTTTAATTTCACTCTTTAACGCAAGGTACCTATTAGGGGTGGGAATCACCAGAGGATCCACGATACGATATTATCACAATACTTAAGCCACAATACAATATTACTGCAATTTTAAACATGTTGTGATATGCTAATTATTGCATTAAAATATATTAGGATTTATTACATTTTCTTAACTGTAAATTATGTCCCCAAAGGAAAACTATCCAATAAGATTAAGTTGTTCGTCTGTTCATCACATTTCAGCCATTTTTTGCTGCAGAAAAATTATCTAGTGGACTGAAAAAGCAACTGATTATATTATTCTAGTGTGCTACCTAAAGTTTAATTTGTATATGTCATATTAATCATTCATTCATTCATCTTCTAACCGTGTCATCCTCTTGAGGGTCGAGGGGGGGCTGGAGCCTATCCCAGCTGACACTGGGCGAGAGGCAGGGTTCACCCTGGGCAGGTCACCAGACTATCACAGGGCTGACACATAGAGACAGACAAAGTTAACCTGCATGTCTTTGGACTGTGGGAGGAAGCTGGAGTACCCAGAGGAAACCCACGCTGACATGGGGAGAACATGCAAACTCCACACAGAAGGGCTTCCACACCCGGGATCGAACCGGCAACCCTCTAGCTGTGAGGCGACAGTGCTAACCACCACACCACCGTGCTGCCCGTCATATTAATCATTTAGATTTAATTAATTTGAAATTTTAAAGGTGGCACAGTGGTTAGCATTGAGTTTGCATGTTCTCCCTGTGTCAGCGTGGGTTTCCTCCAGGTGCTCCAGCTTCCTCCCACAGTCCAAAGACATGCAGGTTAACTGGTGACTCTAAATTGTCCGTAGATGTGAATGTGAGTGTGAATGGTTGTCTGTCTCTATGTGTCAGCCCTCTGATAGTCTGGTGACCTGTCCAGGGTGAACCCTGCCTCTCACCCAGTGTCAGCTGGGATAGGCTCCAGCCCCCTGCGACCTCTAACAGGATAAGTGGTTACTGAAAATCTATACTTGGCACTGTGTGACGATACGATATCGCCACACAACAATATCGCAATATTATGCTGTATTGATTTTTTCCCCCAAACCTAGTACCTATATTGTGTGTTAGCAAGGTCTACAATTTTACTGTCATGTCTCTCGTGGTTGTGGCTCAGAGGTAGAGCAGGTC
This sequence comes from Epinephelus moara, assembly GCF_006386435.1. Classification (NCBI taxonomy): domain Eukaryota; kingdom Metazoa; phylum Chordata; class Actinopteri; order Perciformes; family Serranidae; genus Epinephelus; species Epinephelus moara. The sequence goes on along the minus strand of NC_065512.1, from coordinate 8,018,087 downwards.
GTCCACTAATCAGAAGATCAGCAGTTCAATCCCTGGCTGCATGTCAAAGCATCCTTGAGCAAGATACTGAATCCCAAATTGCTCCTGATGGTTCGTCCATCGGTGTGAGAGCGCGTTTAGCAGGTGGCACCTTGTATTGTAGTGCAGGTTACCATTTCTTTTTCACAGATGAAAAAGTAGATAGTAAATTAAAGAGATTACCCTGGCAAAACGTTTTGCAAACAGGTGAGAAAACACATTAGATCAGAATTAGAAAATGGATCCCAGGATTTCTTTTTTCATTTCAGGGATTCCATAGTGTCCTCTCTTTGGGAACTGCTTTAAAATATATTTAAGTGTGGAGAATGAGGCAGGCTTGCATCATAAAATGCAGCTGATCCAGTTCAGATTTGGTACACCAGTGGTTAAAGGACTTGAGGACGGGCCCTGTGATGGAGCTCGGCATGTGAAGAATGCTCAGCTCAAGCCCATGCACAGCACTACGGAAGAAATCCTCCCCCGTCCGCCACAGCGGAGTTATACGAGGCTGTGTGCTGATGGTGGGGCCTTTGCTTTGTGTCTTGTTACCTCGCTTTACATTAATGAGAGGGTCAGGGGGCTGAAATGGTTTCATTGGTACTAGATCAACTGTCATGAAGGGGTGTTTTTTCCTGTCTTCTTACCTTTTACTGACCCTGGAGACACTGAAGTTTAGAGTTTTATAGGGAGCAAGCTTTCAAAGGGCCATTGCTGGCATGGTCTGTATGTGCAGTGTGTCACAACCATCAATATTGAACACTGAAAATACAGAAATATAAGTGATTTTAAAAACTACAAAAAATGAAGGTTCATTTCAAACGTCTCTCAGAGATAGTAGAAGAAACTGTGAAGAACTTGTCGGCTGAATGGAGCCATTTCCTCGCCTGCGATGGCGACTGGTTGACCTTCATTGCCGCCTTCCACCATTGTGAATGGACCAGAGCAGAGTCAATACAAACAGGAAGTGAACATTCAATGGCAGCAGGGTGGAGCAATTCCTCCCGCTGCCGTCGAGTCGCCACTCAACATGTCGCCGCTCCTCCTCCTCCTCTTCTGTCTCTGGTCTTTGTCCCTCTGTGTCTCTGTAGACATGCGTCTGTTCCATTCTTACGAGGAAAGCACATGTTGATGGATGTTAAGTACAGAAATGAATGAGTCATCAGAATTGAGGTCAAGTCAATAATGTAACAACAACAATGTGGGTAATCAGTAATCCAGTACTTAGTTTCATTCAGATTGTTTTGCCTTCAAAGCACATGTGTGAAGTGATCAGTGTGTATCAGAGAACTGAACGTGTAGTCCTATATGACTGGACCATGTGTGAATTTAATTTGAAAGGACAGACACAGGAAGTGTCCACGCTCAGCAGTCAGACAGGAGTCAGGTTCATTTCCCGGGCTGGTACCTGCGGTTATTCCACAGGCTAGTTAATAACATGTCGGGCAGGAAATCCAAAGTGTGGGATCATTTTGAGAAGGTGAAGGACGAACCCAAGGTGATATGTAAACTCATCTTCATTGGTCGACTACAAACATGACGTATCATCTGAAACATGGAAGTAGCTACATGCCCATTAGCCCACAGTGTCATTAACAGGCGGCTCGCTCAGTGTGTGACGTGCACTTGTAGATAAAATATAGGCCTATATTAATGAAGGTTCATTAGTGCGGTTTTGTATTTCTCTGTAATGTAGCACAGTGTTAACAATGTTACTGATACTATTCTTTCTCACACCTTCAACTCAAACAACCAAAATATATCATTTAATCATTACAATAATAGAGTAAACATGCGGGAGACTAGTCGACTAATGACCCTAAATGATGACTATTGGTCGACTAGGAAAATTCTTAGTCGGGGGGCAGCCCTAGTCTTAATGGGTTAAATTGAGACAGCTTTTGAAGCAGTTTTTGAAACTTGGCTCTGTTGCTTCATGATGTGCTTTGATGTCTTTCCCTTGATGGGATGTCAACCCTCTAAACAGACTTCAAACAATAAGTGCAGGCAGAGGTTGAATGATCAAAAGCTAATGTCTACTAATGGCCAGCTGACAGCCCTCATGCACAGATGGTGTACGGATGCACAGGAGGAAATCACAAGTCTGAGTTCATAATCCAAATAAAACATAATTTAAAGACAAGCAAAACAAACTAGGCAAGCATTTTCACACCGCTGTGAATCTGTATACAATGTTTCCTATTGCACCCAGAATCTGATTTTGACATATTCAAGTATATACTAAGGTTTCCGAGGTAAATTGCTGAGCAGCAGTTGCAATACAAAGTGGAAAGAATGCAAATATTAAAAGTGTAAGGTAATAATACAGTGCAAATAACTTGCAAATCCAAAAAGTACACAATATATACCAAAAACAAACAAAAGATTGAGGTGAAATAAGTAATAAATAATAAAAAGAACCTGCCTCTGATGCCAGTTCAACATGTTTAATAGAGACTACAGTTCGTCTTCATACTCATTTTGACTTTCCTCCTCTCACCTGCACACACACTTGATTGTGTTAATATTCAGGTGTCATTAATTCCACATTCATATCGCTGCTCTAGATTTCTTTCAGAGACGACAGCCTCCATTTTTAGGCCACCTAACCATAGTTTTTCTTTTTAAAACTTCTTCCAGAGCCATTATGGCCGTCGCAGGTCAGCCGCTGTGTCCTTGAACACCCCTCACCTAATTTCTTCTCTGCAACCCTGTTTGTTCAGGCCGACTCTTATCAGCTGGCCTCGTCTTCCTCCTCCTTCTTTGTCTCTCCCGTCTTCTCCAGCTGCAAATTACAGAGCGATGTGGCTCGTTACATAATCACTTTTCTTTTTTTTAAAGGAGGAAATGTTTTGGAGGGGGAGCGAGGGCGAGGGGGGGCGGCATGCCACGCATCGAGATGACAGGGGAAAGAAAGGAAACGAAGGGAAGGAGGGGTGTGTGTTCCTTCCCTGAGCTTCATGGCCGTCCTCACAGGCCTCCTACTGTACGTACAGGACAAACTGCGGCCAGGCAGGAATCCGGCGCACGCTAAGCGTATTAAAGCCTTTGACGTGTGAGCGAGCAAACACTGCGGTGTTTATGTAACGACGAGGCCAACAGGATGTGACTGGGAAGCAATGTATGTGTTAGTGTTCATGGTTTGTATGTTGGCGTGGAGGACGTGGCTTTTCTCGGCTTGCTGTAATAATTTTAGGCGTAACCTTGTTTGAGATTCTTACATGCTGCTGCCATGGATGAGGAAGAGGAGGGGGGAGGATGGTGCAGGTTTTTATGGCGCTCTGTTTGGAAATGATGCATGGACGTCTATCCATCTGAGCGTCCTCCATATGGCTTTGATTTCCCCCCATGCTGGAGTGTGTTTCAGAACTGGGTCAAACAGACGACTAATATATAAAATAAAACAGACTGTCACCGCCGTGCAAAACAAAAAGAGTGTGTGTGTGTGTGTGCTTGTCATGTCAGTCTGTCAGAGCAGTTTGTGTGTGTAGAGTTTGTAGGCTGGTGATTATGCGTTTGGGATAACTCGGCGGCTTGCGGCCCCGCGACCATTATGACAAGGGTACAAATGTGGCCTGGATATTTTCGACAAAGAGAACGAGGGAGGAGGAGAGATGGGAGAAAGACTATCCAGAATGCAAATAGCTTGAATTCCTGCTTCCTGGGCTGAGGAATGTGAGCGAGGAACATCTGTCGCCATGACAGCCGGGGTCACCAGGCCCGCCTCCACCCAACACACACACACACAGGCGCACACAGACACACACGATCCAAGAGAGGAAGCGACGAACAATAAAAAGCAGACTGACTGTGTTTTGATGGTTCAATATATCTCTCAGTTTATATGTGACTCTCTGTCTCAGAGCTGTTTAATATTTAAACCAAATATTTTATACTTATCACAGATACTGGTTTATTATTCTGTAAAACACAAGATCAAATTTATTGACCCTCAAGTGGAAAAAGAGATCTTCTGTTGCGCTTTAACTACAAAGAATTACAGTGTATGTGTGACGTTAGCTGGCGAAGAGGTCGGGGACACAGACGTACAACGACAGCCAACTTTATTTTATTTCATTTTTTAATGCCCGTGTGTCACTTTGAATCATTCTGTGTCCCCACTCTAAATTCAGAGGATTACGTGTGTTAAATCTTTGGGGGTTGTACTGAGATTTTTTTCAGGTATCTTTTTTTTTTCCTTCACAACAGTATCTTTATTGATTTTAACAGCAATAAACAAAGACATACACATAACAGTATGTGCATATAAATACATACAGAAACACGTAAAAAAAAAAGATACCCGAAAAAAATCTCAGTACAACCACCAAAGATTTAACACACGTAATCCACCCCAAAAGTATAAATTAAAAGTAAAGTAAATAGATAGATAAAAAATAAATAATTAAACAAAAATAAGTGAATAAACAAATAAATGAATAAAAAATGAATAAAACAAAAATTAATAAATGAGAGAGAAAGAAATAATAATAAAAGGACCATGTTAGTGCAATACAAAACACTTCAGTTAAAGTACAGATTATATCAACATATACATTTTGACAACAACAAAGAAAAAAACCTGACAGATTTGGATATTGCAGAGCTTCACTTATAGCCAGTCCCCCGCTGCTCCCATCATGTGGGTTCAGTCTGTCCTCTCTATAAAACACAAGAAGGGACCCCAGATGTTGTGAAAGACTGATTAATTACCCCTGACAGAATGTGTAATCTTTTCCAAGGGCAGAGTTGTTGATAATTCAGAAATCCATTTACCCATACTCAGCCTGCCAACTTTCTTCCATGAGAGAATAATAACTCTTTGAGCCAACAACAGGCCTGGGTCAGATGGTTTAATGGCGATGCGATGCCACAAATAAATAAATACATGTTTGGGAAACCCTGATTTCACATTAAAGAAGACACCTGAAACAAAAAATATTTAAAGACAATGAAATTAAAAATACATTTTACAAGTTCTAACTAGAGGATGTCACAGGTCTGAAAAGATTGACCCAAACCAGTATTGACCCGGGAAATTTGTTTAGAGATCTCATTGGACTAGCTGTGAGCACTTTGGGCACCACAAGCCAAGTGACATCTAGTTTCATTACACTAGAGAGAAGGCAGACATCTCTACGGCTGATATCTCCAACACTCGGCAGCTCACACCAAAACAATCTAGACAATAAATAGCACTGCAGGTAAGAGGAAAAATATGTATCTTTGATTTTGTGGTGAACTGCCCCTTTAAATCTGCCTCACTTACACAGTGTAGACCCTTAATAACTCAGTTATACTGTACTTTATTATCATCGCACCATTAAAGCGAGTAAGAATTTGAGTAAAGCAGTGAAACAAACGAGGTAGACGGACTGAGCGAGTGAGAGAAGGACATAATGTGACATTACTGGGCGGCTCTGGCAGCCAGCACTCTCTACTGGCTACACAGGAATGCAACAGACACACACACACACACTCACACACAGGAAACAGAGTATAAACAGTGGTGTGTGTGTGTGTGTGTGTGTGTGTGTGTGTGTGGATGGTCAGTCAGTCTTGGGCTCAGGGACACAGTAGTGTATGTGTGTATGAACATGCGGATGCAATAGGAGGGGCTGAACGCAGGCGTGTGCACGCTGCACGCACTTGTGTATTTCCACCTATACAGACGCACTGTGATGGACACACACACACACACACACAGATGTTACAGAAGGCGTAGAAAGTGTGTGGCCTTGGCATTTCCTGGCTTTGAGAGCAGACTGTGCCCACAGTTGCTGCGTGGTCCCTCTGTTAATCTGTGATGTAGTTTCCTGCCGACAAATGAAGCTGGTCAGTGTGTCTGAGAAACTGCAGCGGAGGACACAAAATGGCCGCACGGCGATGAAACTTCTCTCCTCAGCTGCTCTTGCTTTTCTTGCAAGGGTAGAGATCCATGGCCAAAAGAAAAGCCCATGCTTCTGGTCAAAAGGAGAAACATTATGAAAGACTTGGATATCAGCAGGTATTTGGATGTGCGCAAATATCCTAACGCACATTTTCAAGAAGACGGTGGAAGGAATGAAAGAGGGAGGCTGAGTTTGCACAGTTGAACAGAGACCTGTACTACGAAGCCAGCATCTTACCCAGGATATATTTTCGTTATCTGGTTTGACTAACTCATCACATTGGTCGTCTGGATAACCGGTACTACAAAGCTGGTTATCAACTAGGTCAGTCAACTCTGGGTTTTCCTATCCAGCCACGAGCAGGTTCATGTGAAAGAGGCGGGGGTGTTAATGACGAGTGACATCATCAGAACCATGAATATAGGAGCCTGCTTCATAAGATATGAGATGAAACGGTACCAAGAGTGTGAGACAGTAAAATGTCAGTGATGTAAAAAAAAACTCTGTAATCTTACATCAGAAAATCTAGAAACATTTTCAGAATGAGGACAAAAAACAGAATATTTTGTGCATGTAAATGTAGTCAGTGAGTGTAAATAGTTTCAGTGACAGTTCAGTAATAAACTGCCCCAAATGTACTGAAGGAAAGAAGTGCATCAGTGGAAACCAATTGAAAGCAGAAGACAAAAGTTTTTTTTCACTGAAGATCTTCAGCAAGTTTCTAAATGCATTTTTATTATTTTTCCCCGACTCGAGGGACTTCCCTCCGACTGCCCGGCTGCTGAGTGATTTATAAACTAGCAGCAGCACTTTAAAATCTTCTAAAATGATCCTGAAGCCATTGTAAAGATTTAAGAGTAGGAACAATGTGCTCAGTTCTCCTGGTTCTTGTTAGAAATCTGGCAGCAGCAGCAGCAGCAGCAGCAGCAGCAGTCTGAATGTGTTGCTGTGGTTTAACAGTCTTTTTGGGAAGAGCAGCGGAGAGACCGTCGCAGTCGTCCATAAATAATAATGCATATGTTATAATAGCTGCAGAGCACCTTTTTATATTTATGGTGTGAAACTAAAACTGTAATATGCTGAGGATTTGACAATTATCATACTGTTTCCTTAATGTGAAGCTACTTAATGCTTCATAATGACACATTTAATGACATCATAGTAATAAATAAGCACATATGTTGGTTTTACATCCAAAGCGCCCTCAGTTAGCTCCAGTTTATTGTTGTTGTGATGTAATTCAGTGAGTACAGCAATGATTTAACACTCTCAGGGTCGCTGTGACCTCCTCTCATGGCCGTATAAGTGACTGTGAGTAATGAAACCCTCCTGATACCATCATCTGCTGAAGAGTTTGATGTGTCGCTGCAGTTGCTGCGTGCGACCAGCAGGGGTGCCTGAGTGTCGGGGCTGAATGCCGGCTCTGTGAGAGCGGCCGGGCCAAGGTCTGAAATGTCTTTGCAGTGAGGTCATATGCCATTTGAGGGGATTTCCTCATGTAGGTGTGGGTCGCTGCGTCGGAGAGGGGAAGACAGATTTTCTGTTGTGTTTATCTCACACTCTGTTTGTTTACATGTTTACTATTGTGAAAAAGAGACAGGAAGTTGATGGTCGTCTTGTTCGCCCACCACATCACCTGGAGGAATTTTGATTTGCAGGTGTGGTTGATGTGGACACGACTGCACAACATACACAGGACAGTGTTTTCATGTCCGACAATAATAAGGTGAATTTAAGTCGCTTATACTTGAGATTTGGGACAAAACCTTATTTTGGGGGGTTTTGATTTTTGCTTTTCAACTAGGCTGGAAAATATATTTTTTCCTTGTAATGGGCCAACCTCCCACTGATTGAATTTTTTCTTGAATAGCATATATGATGGATGTCAGAGGTAAGATCTGACAGAGTTAACGTCTTACAGACGTCAAAAAGTTATGTATTCATTAATTTCACAGCAGTCGTATTGAGTAACCATTTTATTTTTCAAAGTTGCTAGAAGTTCTCTTAATATTAATCAAAATACTCATTTTTAAACTATAATTCTTATTAAGGTGTGATTTATAAGGGCTGCAAAGTTGATCTGGTATGGTTGAGACACACCTGATAGCAGTATTATTCAATAAATTCAGCGGACCAGTACTCGAACAGCATTCCCGACTTTTTGGAAACTAGGAAATGAGACAGGAGTCCGTGGAATATAGCTAACCCCTTTTATATCTGATTAAATTCTGTTTTTGTAGAAAACAAAAGTTGACAAAAATCTGGGATTCATCTTTAAAAGGCCAACATTTTGATGAAAAATATATTTAAACAAAGATAATTATAGCGGTACAGTTTTACACTGATGTTATCGTTATGTACTGTGAGTTTTAGAGTTGAAGGCTTTTAACACATTTTTTAATTGATTGAAGTTGTGAATTCTTGTTTGGGACAGAGATGTTTTTCTGGCACAGGGTAAATTTAGAAGTTAACAAAATGGTGGTTAGCACTGTAGCCTCATAGCAAGAGGTTCCTGGTTTGAAGCTGAGGTGGGAGAGCCCCTCTGTGTGGAGTTTGCATGTTCTCCCTGTGTCAGCGTGGGTTTCCTCCAGGTGCTCCAGCTTCCTCCCACAGTCCAAAGACATGCAGGTTAATTGGTGACTCTAAATTGTCCGTAGGTGTGAATGTGAGTGTGAATGGTTGTCTGTCTCTATGTGTCAGCCCTGTGATATATATACAAATCCTTAAAAAGTTTCACCCCAGAAACAATAAGTGTGTTAATGCCTTATAATTTTTTCTCTGATTGAGCTAAAGTCTTGAAATCTGGTATGGACATACTTTGGGCAACTATCTAACAGTACAACTTTGAAGTTTTTAGATTGCATGAACGATCACACTTTTATCCATGATCAAAATCAAGGTTTTTTCACAAATGTGTTGAAGTCATTATATCTAAAAGAAAGATCTGAAGTTTCCTCAAAACGCATTTAAACCCATTAAAACTAATGAAGAACGACTCCTCAAGCAGATGTTTTCACCTGCTGTATGACTCATGTGTGACACTAGTTCTGTTCAACTTTTATTTGTATAGAATAAAAGATAACAATATAGAAGCCCCGTTGTATATGTGAACTGAAATTAATAAAAATCTCAACATTTTTATTGCTTATACCAGAGTGGTTTCTTCAACAGTCGTCCCATATGCCGAAAGACTAAACGTAGTAGACTGTGATAAGAGAAACTCACTTTTCATGTACAGTAAATGGTGCATATAGAGACAGCCTGAGAAATAATACAGCCAGCTCATCTGTGTGCATCATACTCAGGAGATTATTGTCTCTGCTGTTTCACCACAACGGCCTATTTTCTGTAATATTTTCTTGCTGCTAACAGACTCTTTGTTATGAATCGAGTCCATGAAACTGTCAGTTTGGCTTTTGTGTCCCTTTTTTATTATCTTGATCTAAATCCCAACATTTCAAACTATAAACCAGAACCACAATTGGTTCTGTCTCGCCGCAGCTAAAGTACACGTCAAGTCATCTTTGGTCTGAGGGGGCTGAGTGGATTTCTCATTTGAATCTCTCGCTCGCTGAAAAGCTTTCTGAGATCTCCTGCTCTGAATTAACAGGAGAGGACCAAAGGAATGATTGGCATTGTTTAATAAAAAGCCGTAAACGCAAGAGGAACGCTCTGCGTGTTTCCTCCTTCACATTTTTGCTGCTGTGTCTAAAGCATAAATTACACGGCAGCTGATGGAGAGAAAATGCCAGAGTGGTTAACCAGCATTTTTCACATAGGTGACCTACATAGCTCGGGGCTTTTACAGTGACCCACCTGTTGGAGCTGGGGATGAGCTCCCTGAGTATGATTGAGGAGGGAGCCAGAGGGCAAATAATTAAATAAAAGGCCATTTTACAGGAAGAATGAGGAGAATGCAATCAGTTTCAGACGTGGATCTTCAGTAAACGCTGCCAGGCTGCACAGTTAACTGAAGAATAAAACACAATCTCATGCTTTTACTGTGGCATTTAATATCTTATGCAAACTAAATCCGCTAGGCGTTAATAATTTGGGTGGTGCATTACTGATGGTGGGAAAGTCCCATATCTGAGATATGAGAGTTGGCTGCCAAACAGGAATCTTATTAATGCATGCTGCTTCCAGTGATCCTTTTTACGGTATCCGTGTGTTGTTACTGGTATTCTCCCTTCGGCATAGATCCGTCAGTGCTTTGAATCTCATGACTGACTGAAATAAAGGTGATATTCTCTGCGATCTACGATCAATCTCAAAAGAATTTTGACTCTCTTGAGTCTCAGGGTGCTTTCACACCTGCCCTGTTTGGTTCGGTTCAATCAAACTCAAGTTCGTTTGCCCCCTCAGTGTGGTTCGTTTGGGCAGGTGTGAACACAGCAATCACACTCAGGCGTGCACCAAAACAACCAGACCGAGACCTTCTTGAAGAGGTGGTCTCAGTCCGGTTACAAACGAACTCTGGTGCGGTTCATTTGTGGTGAGAACATGTTCCAACCTGGATCTGAACCAACTGCAGTCACATGACACATTGTTTGGGTTAAACATGAGCATGTTACAGTCCTGGAGGATTATTAATGTGCACCTCCTCCTGTACTGCCTTAATATGCACATTCAGCACATCCAATGCATCAAAACATTGTTTTCTAGTTGGAGCCGCGCCTCGTTTTCAAACTGTATGGTTTGACTAAAATGAACAATGACAGCAATATAGTCCACGATGAGCAGCGCTAAAATCAACCTGCGTAGTTGTCCCTCCATTGTGACATTAGAAAGTGTCACATTTATCTTGCAAGTGTACTCTTCTTCAACGTTTGCTTTACTTCCTGGATTTTTCCCACATGGAAATTCTGACCAATCAAGAGCAGCTTTCTAACACAAGGCATTTGATCTGGTCCTCTTGTAAATGCTGCCGTGAGAACACGAACCAACTCTTTGTGACAAAATTAGTCGATGATTTGGACCAAAGGAGACGACTCTAGGTCTGAAAGCACCCTTAAACCATCCTGAAATGAAGAGTATATTTGAAAATGTTTAATCCTACAATATGCTTTGAAAAATGGTTGGTAGTGATGTGGAGTTTATGCATGTTTAGTGTGAAATGGATTGACTTATCCATAGTCAATATATTACCTACAGTAGTTGTCAGTTGGCACGCCCCCAGTTTGGAGAAGCAGGCAGGTATTTTGGCCACCTAAAAAAATATTAGTTTAAGTGTATGCTATATTTCTAGTATTTTCACCACTTTATCTTAGCGTCAGGCAGCCTGTTCCCAGCAAAAAGCAGTTAACTTAAGTTCCCCATCTGTACTATCGTCAAAGCCACCAGACTCCATTGACAAAAACAGAAATTTTGGCTTGCTGAACACGCGAGTTACTGATCTACTGCTGCCCTGATCACTTAGGTAGTTTGTGTTATTGTGCGACTTTGGTGAATCTGAACTAACACTTTCAAACTCCAAAGTCACACAATAACAAACACACTAACTGATGGAGGCAGCGGTAGATCAGCAGCTGCTGTGTTCAGCTATGTTAAATTACTGTTTTTTTCAATGGAGTCTGGCTTGGATGAGAGCAATGTAACGGCTTTAGTCAGAGATAGCTGTCTGATGGTAAGGTGAAGCAGTGAAAATATTCTAAATATAGTGTAAACTGTTGTACATTTCAGCTTAGCTTCCATGTTGGTACTCCTGCCTGCTTCTCCAAACTGGGGGTGTGCCAGCTGACATTTACTGGATTTAATATACTCACTACCTCATACAACCCCACTTCTAAAGATCCGAACTATTCCTCTAAGTGGGATACAAGCTGCAGAAACACCAATATCATCCGTTATAGGAAAGTCTTTGTTCATTTCCAGTGAAGCTTGTCCGTTAGGGCCACTGAGGTAAACACCGTGCTGCAACTACTGAGTCATTCACATGAAATTTGGGCCAATTATCATGAGGTGCTATGATCATTGCCTTGGCTCAGAGTTTTATTTGACTGCTGACTGAGGATCTGTTCACGCATCATTTTTAATTTCCCATATTTTTCACAGTTAAATTGTCTGTTTCACCACAAAAGAAAAAGAAAGAAAAAACCTGTCATGAACTTTTCCATTTCTAGGAATTATTTTTCCAGTTTCCAGCAGCCTCGTTTCAATGGTATGTTTTTTGTGTGATGTTGTGACAGGCGCAGGAAAGCCCTGGTATGTGACCCCAGGATGCAGGTGCTTCTGTGCTCCTGAACCTACTGGGCTAATGTTTTTTAAATGTGTGGGTTGCTTTATTTTTGTTGGGTGTTGGGACACCTTCAAGGCAGAGTATCCTCATTTTGAGTTCATGTGTGTAGCAGGCATGTACGTGCCTGTGTTTGTTCGCGTAATCCTGTGTGATTAATTGCAGATACCAGCTGCAATAACTCTCATTTAAAGCTCATGTTTACGGTTCTTGTGTGTTTGTAACTGTGAAAAACAGGCACTGGAAGTCTGGCCAGATTTGTAGTTTTGTTTACTTATTCTTTGGTCAATCAATTCTTGATGTAATTTCGGATTTTACCAGTTTCAGACCATGTTTTTGTACAGCGACTTGTGTTTAGAGAACATAAAGCCTTTTTTGTCAAGTGAAAGAAGGGGGTGTTATTGAAAAGAGTCTCGAAAAAGGTCTTAAAAAGTTTCTAACCATCTCTTTTTGTTTGTGTGTGTGCTTCACAGGAGATGGCAGTGCGGGCGCTGAAGCAGACAGGAAGTAGGAACATTGAAGCGGCCTTAGAGTACATAAGCAAAATGGGTTACCTCGACCCTCGCAATGAGCTCATCGTCCGTGTCATCAAGCAGACTTCACCAGGTACAAATGCAAACTCAATAAGTTGGTTTTGGCTGGTAGATTTTTATGCTCTTATTGTTGTAATTACTTCTTGCAACAAAAAGTCAGACCATGCTGAGTAATTTTGTTCCTTGTCTTTTCAGGAAAAGCCGGCATGCCAAACTCAATGGACCACCGACCTGCACTAGAGGCTCCAGGTGAGGCAGGTGCCATGCCTCCGTACCACCAGATGGGGGCTCCCATGTATGAGGGTGCAGGTGGATACGGTCCTGAGGGTGAGATGCCCAGACCCTACATGAGCGCTCCCCCTGTAATGAACTACATGATGCCCCCGTCTGGTGCAGCACAGGGCCCTGCTATGGGAAACCCAATGGGACGACCTCCCAGTATGGGCACCTATCCACCAGTGATGGCCACCCAGAGCAACCCAGCCAACCCCATGTACCCTCCAGGGGCCCAGCAGAAGGGCTACCCTGGCAGCATGGAGCAGCACGGGCCCATGATGAGCTACAACGTCCCTGGCCAGCCTCTGCAGCTCCAGCCTCAGCCACCAGGGGGCCCTGTCCCAGGCCCACACTATGACTACGGCCACACCAGGCCGCACATGATGGAACCCTCAGGCTATGGAGTCAAGAGGACTGCCTCCTTCCAGAACAAGATGGCACCGCCCCCAATGGCGCCCCCAGACAATTATGTCAACATGCAGGGGAAAGGGGCCATGGGCCAGAACGGTCCAGGAGGAGCAGGGGGAGGGTATCCTGCAAACCTGTACCTGCCAGCGCATTCCCACCCGCGCCAGGCCAGCCCCACCTCCCATCAGGTCCACATGATGTCACGCTCCCCAGGTGCGGTGGCAGCCATTGGTCCTGACTTCTCCGACATGCCCCAGGGCTTGATGACTCCATCTAGGGCCAGCCTCAATCTGGACCTGTATGAGCACCACTGGGCGGGGCCTCCAGGGCCTGAAGGGGCCCCTCAAGCCAGGCAGCCTCAGCCCCAGGGCCCATTCAGGGGGGAGGTGCGTGTCCCCAGCAGAACCAACTCCTTCAACAGCCGCTCTGCGGGGCCCGGTGGGGTCCGGCCTGCGATGGCTGCCCCCCCTCCAGCTGGCAAACAGGACCCCTCCCTCGGCCCTCCAAACACCATCACGGCTGTGACATCACCGCCCATCCAACAGCCGGTCAAGAGTATCCGTGTGATGAGGCCAGAACCCAAGACGGCTGTGGGGCCGTGTCACCCGAGCTGGATGACCGCTCAGGGGCAGGATGCAGCAGAGCCGCTGGCCTACATGCCAGAGGAGACCTACTCTCTGGAGCCTGCTCAGGAGCCACGCTGCCCACCACCACCGTACCCCAAAAACCTGCTCATGTCCGGGGCAGAGGAAGGAGCCGGAGTCATGTGTGGAGCTCAGGACCTCAGCAGCACTGCCACCAGAAGCCAACACGGCGGCAGTGGAGGGAGCGGAAAGGGCGAGGAGAGCCAGCAGGTCAAGGAGAAGACGAAGGTGGGCAAGGGAGAGAAGACGGTGAAAGACAAGAAGCAGATCCAGACGTCCCCTGTTCCGGTGAGGAAGAACGGACGTGATGAGGAGAAGAGAGAGTCGCGCATCAAGACCTACTCACCTTTTGCTTTCAAGTTCTACATGGAGCAGCACATAGAGAATGTGATGAAGACCCACCAGCAGAAACTGAACCGCAGGCTTCAGCTGGAACAAGAGATGTCCAAGGTAAGACCGGCCAGACGGCAAGAAAGACGACCTCATGGTAAAACTGACGGTGAAGTTTAACGCTGCTTTTAATCAGTAGTTCCACTTCGCCTCATTCATTTATCCTCAGCCCATACATAACAGATTACGTTGCACAGAGGCCACTTGAGCCCCGTTTCCACCAAACACTTTCGGTATGGTACCTTTGGAACCAAAAGTAACCCTTCAGACATGGTACCTAGACCTTAGCGTTTCCACTGCAAACAGCACTCTTGGCACTGAGGCGTCCTGTAGTTCTCCTGGTAGAGCAGGTGCCCCATGTACAAAGGCTATGTCCTTGCTGCAGCGGCTTCGGATTTGATTCCGACCCGCGGCCCTTTGCTGCATGTCGCCCCCTTTCATACTCAACCTGTCCTTTCCAATAAAGGCAAAAAAGTCATCCATCGGTTGTCAGGCATCTGAGGAAAATGTACATAAATAAATAATACCACAAAATTCTTCGCTGTGAAAATGATCAGGTCTCAAACAAGCTTCCCTGAAAGTTGATTGTCATAGTGGGTTGAAGGCAAATTAAACCACTGACTGTCTGCGTATGAGAATGATAATCGTTTGTATGGAGCCATGATGTCCAAGAGGTTGTCATCCAGAGAATTCTCCCTCAGGACTTTTGTTTGAGACAACGAGACCTTTGTCTCGGAATGAGAAGTCAGTGAGTTCACACTTGTGTTTGCATGAGCTTGTCCTGAGTCATGACTTTGGCCTCTGCCCCTTTGATCTCCTCTTAAAGTGATTGAAAGGCATTTTTGGAGAAAATACCACAGCCAGACCCAGACGGTTAGGTAAGAGAATTAGTTAAATTTGACGACAAAGGTCAGGGCACAGGGTTCAGCTCATGTCACATTCCTAAATCATTAAACGAAAACTTGTTTTTAACCGTAAGTGTTTTTCAGCCTGGACGCTATTTTCCCATTTTTCTGTGTCTCAGTGACTAATGGAGACAACGATGTCTGAAGCTGGTCCAGTATTGAGCGAGAGTGCTGCAGCTGGCAGTGATGAAACAGGCTGCAATGTAACCACTCAGGACATGTTCAACCCATTAAAGCACGTCCACTACAAGTGTTTGTTTTTTGCCACTGACAGGCTCAGGTTATTATTCTAAATGTCTGACATTATTGAAAGGACCCTACAGATCAGGGGTTTTTTCAAGAGTAAGATCCTTTTTGTTTGACCAGAAACAGCCCTGAAATATTGGATCTCCAAAGCCACCAGAAAATAAAACTAATGCAATCTATCTTGGTTTGAGTCTCCAATGTTCCAACAATCACCAACTCTGGTTTGGTTGAAATAATCCCTGAGTTCACCCAGTTAGATGTGAAAATATACTGGCTCTATTCACCCTAAAATTACTGTTTATTTAAATGGAGTCTGGTGGAATTGGTGATAGCAATTTGGGGGCTGTTTCTGGTCAAACAAAAACGATCTTACTCTAATAAAAACATCTCTCTGTTGGGATTCTTGCCATAATGTCAGTGACAAAACAAGTGCTTGTAGTGGACTTAAACTTCTCCGAGTGGTTACATTGCAGCCTGTTTCGCAGCTGCCGGCTGCAGTGGTCTCCCTTAATACTGGACTATATACTTGACACAAAAACATGGGTTAACAAGGGTCCAGGTTGAAAAACACTAGTTACCCTCAAGGGTTCCTGTCGCCATCTTTCTTACACTGTTGTCCTTCTCCAGGCCGGCCTGTCGGAAGCGGAGCAGGAGCAGATGAGGAAGATGCTGAACCAGAAAGAGTCCAACTACAACAGGCTACGCCGTGCCAAAATGGACAAGTCCATGTTTGTTAAAATCAAGACACTGGGCATCGGTGCTTTTGGAGAAGTGTGTCTCACACGTAAAGTGGACACGGGTGCACTTTATGCCATGAAAACACTGCGCAAGAAAGACGTCCTCAACCGCAACCAGGTGAGTTCATACATTCTTACTCACCTGTGACATCTTGAGAGGTCTGTGCATTTGCACCAGTTGAATATAGAGACATTCGCATCTTTGTACCGTCTTTGTTTCAGGTGGCCCATGTGAAAGCAGAGCGTGACATCCTAGCGGAGGCAGACAATGAGTGGGTGGTGCGTCTCTACTACTCCTTCCAAGACCGCGACAGCCTCTACTTCGTCATGGACTACATCCCCGGAGGAGACATGATGAGCCTGCTCATCCGAATGGGCGTCTTCCCCGAACCTCTGGCGCGCTTCTACGTGGCGGAGCTGACGCTGGCCATTGAGAGCGTCCACAAGATGGGCTTCATCCACCGCGACATCAAGCCCGACAACATCCTCATTGACCTGGACGGACACATCAAGCTGACGGACTTCGGTCTGTGCACAGGCTTCCGCTGGACGCACAACTCCAAGTACTACCAGAAAGGTGAGGCTGTTTGTGAGGATGGTTTAGTGCTCGAAATATCTTAACGTGCACATAATTTAACACAGTGTTTAAGAGGTTCTATGAGGAGTTTGTAAACACGCAACTTATATGTTACATATAACAAAATACTCTATAACGCCCCCGAATCACTCGTTTTGCAGGTTGCATAATGCAAGTCTAGTTATCTGATAACACCAACATACTTTAACTACATTTTTGAATGCAAGACTTAAACTTGTTGTGGAGTATTTTCACAGTGTGGTATTAGCACTTGTACTGAAGTAAAGGATCTGAAATCTTCCTCCATCGCTGCTCACTGTGTGTCTAACAGCACTGTTCCCATTCCTCTGCCTGCAGGGAGCCACGTCAGACAGGACAGCATGGAGCCCAGTGACTTCTGGGACGACGTGTCTAACTGTCGCTGTGGCGACCGGCTGATGACGTTGGAGCAGCGCGCCAACCGGCAGCACCAGCGCTGCCTGGCTCACTCCCTGGTGGGAACACCCAACTACATCGCGCCTGAGGTGCTGCTGCGCAAAGGTGGGTGAGAACATGATGGAGAAGTGCTGTAGATCAGTGTCAGAAATAAAGTGTGTGTTCCAATACACATACTATGACACTGTTATATGTCAGAAAAAGGTTTAGTGGTAATAGTATCAGTAACATTGTTAACACTGTGCTACATCACAGAGAAATACAAAACCGTACTAGTGAACCTTCATTAATATAGGCCTATATTTTATCTACAAGTGCACGTCACACACTGAGCGAGCCGCCTGTTAATGACGCTGTGGGCTAATGGGCATGTAGCTACTTCCATGTTTCAGATGATACGTCATGTTTGTAGTCGACCAATGAAGATGAGTTTACATATCACCTTGGGTTCGTCCTTCACCTTCTCAAAATGATCCCACACTTTGGATTTCCTGCCCGACATGTTATTAACTAGCCTGTGGAATAACCGCAGGTACCAGCCCTGGAAATGAACCTGACTCCTGTCTGACTGCTGAGCGTGGACACTTCCTGTGTCTGTCCTTTCAGATTAAATTCACACATGGTCCAGTCAGATAGGTTTGGATTTATTTTGGCAACACAACAGAGAATATGTCTGTATAAGTACTTATACCTCTGGATTTGTGCTGTGTGTATCACTTACAGATGAATCTGATCTTGTTGTGCAGGTTACACCCAGCTGTGTGACTGGTGGAGTGTGGGAGTGATCCTGTTTGAGATGCTGGTGGGACAGCCGCCCTTCTTGGCCCCGACACCTACTGAGACTCAGATTAAGGTCAGTGAAGAAAAGCTGTGATTTAGAAATTAAAGTATGGAATAATAAATGAATGAATGAATGTCAGCCTGGTGTCCCTGGGTGAGTTCAGTCGCAGCAGGTCAGGCCTCTGTCTTGGCAGCTCCCAGGTACCATGTTTGGAGTGAACCAAACGCCAAGATCGTACAGTATGAGTCAACCACTGTTTCCGAGTTCAAGAATGAACTTTGAGATCAAAACTGTGAGTGTGAACCGTCTGCCACTGACGTTCCTGTAGCTGTGGTGACCTCGTGTTGTGTCTCTTCCCTCTGCAGGTCATTAACTGGGAGAGCACACTGCAGGTGCCCCCTCTGCAGGTCATTAACTGGGAGAGCACACTGCAGGTGCCCGCCCAGGTCAAACTGAGCCCCGAAGCCGTCGACATCATCGGTCGACTCTGCTGCTCCGCTGAGGACCGTCTGGGTGCTAACGGTGCCGGCGAGATCAAGGCTCACCCCTTCTTCACCCAGATGGACTTCTCCAGCAATCTGCGGCAGCAGCCGGCCCCCTACCGGCCCAAGATCGCCCACCCGATGGACACGTCCAACTTTGACCCTGTGGAGGAGGAGGGCGGCCCCGGGGCATGGAGCGACAGTGGGGACAGCACCCGGGCCTTGGACACGCTCTGCTCCCCACACGGGAAGCACCCGGAGCACGCCTTCTATGAGTTCACCTTCCGCAGATTCTTCGACGACAACGGCTGCCCCTTCCGCTACCCTAAACCGCTGGAGGCCAGCGATGTGTCCCTGAGCATGGGCCCAGAGGAGGAGGACGAGCAGGAAGAGGAGGAGGAGGAAGAGGAAGATGAACAGGAGGAGGGAGAGCAGGGGGAGGGATGTGAGCCGGTGTACGTGTAGAGCTGCAGACTGTGTGTCTATTACTGCCGATTTAACGCTCATCATTCAGCTCATGACCTTCCCGCCTCCTGCTGCCCTCCTCCTGTGTATGTGTGTAGAGATGTGCACGCCACACAGGTGTGTCTGTGTGTTGATGCAGATCTGACATGTGTGATTGTAAAGTTGCAGGAGCAGGACTGATGAACATCGCCACCTTGTGGAATCTATAGCCCATCCACAGTGACTTCAAATACAAAACTCCCCTGATCCGGGACCAAGAGACAACATTGTGTGTGTGACTGAGTGTGTGGAGAGTGAAGCGGTCAGAAGAGTGAGACTCAGAAACTGTGCAGACTGAAAGAAGAATATTCTTGGGAATGTAAGGATGTCTGGATCACATGCAAGATTTCGAGGACTGCTCCTGGTTCTTCCAGCGGTTTCTTGTCCCATTCCTTCCACCCTTGTGTCTTACGGACGACTGAAACCTCTCCGCGGTGATCTTCTGACGCAGGAGCTGCTTCCTGTTCTACCCGAGCTGCTTTACACTCGAATATCGGACACGGCAATGTGAAGAGTGGAACCAGTTTACTCTTTGATTGCAGGGGAGGTGGGGAAGTGGGGAGGGGGGGACTGAACAAGCAACACGCCTCTTTCACAGCTGCTGCAAAATAAGCTACAAAGACACATTGCATGCACGTGCACACACACACTCGCACAGTTTTTCAGTACAGCTCAGTCGTAAAGGATGAAAAGCAGGTAGATTTCAGTGTCCAGATTTCAAGACGTTGGCTCAGAATTGACAAATTGTCTAAGATTCCTCTGACACAGAGAAATAGTCGAGCAGGTGTGTTCTGGGCGTCAGTTTTTACATTTCTGCACTTGTCGCAGATCAAACTTTTTTGCTCCATCTTTCTTTTTGTACCCACAGCTGCCTCATTTTGTAATTCAGTGTGATATTTTGTCCCTAAGATGGAGACCTGACCCTTCTTCCCTCTGAGGTTGCTGTTACAAATATTCTTGTGTTCATGATACTGATACTCTGTTCTAACTGACCATTTCAAAGCTCACCTCCCAAAAGCATCCTCACATCTGCAGAATTAAGATGAGGCTCTAAAGATCCAGTCTGATTGTGTTTGAGGGCCTTTTCACACCTGAAAGTCCAAACCAAGGTTCAGATTTTTGTTTTTTGATCTGGCTATCTTTGGTTTCCTCTTGTAAGTCCTGTCATTATGACCTACGTTAGCTGCGTCTCGAGAAACTTGACGTTGACTGGTTTGAAGAAAGACTCTTGTCTGCTCATACTCTTGAGTTTTTGTGAGGTTTTTCCAACTTACTCTTCATAAAGTCGCCTCCTCCTCTCCCATAAGCCACCACGGCTAATTTTGTTATGCTCATGGACAGACTGAAACCTGCACATTCACTACCATTTGACAACTTTGCTGGTTTCTTCTCTGCTCCGATAGCCAACACCTTTCTACTCTGAGCACAGCCACGGTCACTCTGTCTCTAAACCTCGAACAAACTACGCACTGAGGCCCTACAATACTCTTCATCTCTTGACGATAGCCTGCCAAAACGTTTCTGTAATCGGTCAGAAAGTCTGAACATCCGAAAGAACATTTCACACCAGAAACAAACCAAACCATGGCTCAGTTTGATCCAGAACGAGACCACCTTACTTTGTCCGACAAACGTTCGGCTGTTTGGTTCGTCCAATCGTCCAGGGGAGGTCTGACACCTGAAAATGTAGTTTGGATCAAACTGAAAAGGAAGAGGAAGGTGTGAAAGGGCCCTCTGTTGGATCAAAGACGGAACCACTGCAAGGTTTATTGAGCCTGACATGCAGCGAATATCTGCTCATCAATCACAGAAAGAATCAGATCAAGATAGCAAGATAAACATTTGTGCTTGTTCAAATATACTTCTTGTTTACCAAGGTGGGACACAGAGGACACACAGTTGAGAACTGATAAATAGAGTGAAACCTTATTTAAGAAAATTTAGAGATCTCAGAGCCAGGACCCTGACAGACCTGAATTTGTCGGGTCAGACGACGCTGAGTTGGTTTCTGACTGAGAATCAAAGCTCAAACACACACACACTTACAAACACATATAAACACACATAAACACACGTTCACCAAGATGCACAATTTCACAGCTATTTTGCAAAGATGAGTTGTAACTTAACCAGCCTCCTCTTATCGTCTGGAGGCAGTCATGAAAACACAAAGCGACATGTTCTTACAACAGCAGACATGTGATAGTATGACTATGTGCAATACAAAAAAATACATTATATATAGTTTTCTAAACACTTAATATCCTTTTTGAACGTTTTAGTACTGAAATGTACAAATATATTGGTTTATATATATTTTCTCTTTTCAGTTACAACATGCTGCTTATTATTGTGGTTAATATTATTTACATTATTATTATAATTGTTATTACCTGTTTTTCTTTTTTGTTATGGCTTAAAGAAGTGTTGGCTTCATCGCCAAGTGTGCTTGGGGTTTTTGAAAGTAATGAGCCGTGTGCGTTTTTAATTGAATGTTGGAGTGCGTGTCGCCGCTTGATGACGAAGGAGACGACAGTGATGATGATGATGTTGATCCGTGTTTGCAGATTAAAGATGGTAGACCCTTCAGCTTCTGCAGCCGGGCTGGTCCTGACTGCAGGAGAGGAGGGTTCAGGTTCAGAAGAGATGGAACAGAGTAGATAAAAGTTAGAGGAAGAGGAGGAGAGGGGCAGGTGGGCTTCAGGAAATGTAATTTGAATAAAGAATGAATAGCAGAGGTGTGGACTCGAGTTAGATGACTTGGACTTGAGTCACAAATTTGATGACAACATCAAAAAAGACGTCTAAACTGACTTGGATTTTAATACCAATGACTCATCACTTCACTTGGACTTGAGTCCTTTGACTTAAAATTACGTGATACCTTCCCTAAAGAGCAAGACAGCCACTTCCTGGATCCATGTGCGAAGGGGTTATGACGTCACTGATAGGCGACGCTGACAAATGACAAAGACAGTGCCCTTGATTGGAACTTTCTCTGGGTTTGAACATTGTTAGAAATCTTTGGGATAAGTCGTTTTTGACATTTTAATGTAAAGTTAAAAGTTCAGTCCCACTTGTTTTCAGAAACAAGTAAAGATTCTAAAAATCATTAATTATTTCTTGTAAATTTAATATATGATTGCTCTGTTGCGAAAATGGAATTACATTTGGTGAAAAGCGCATTATGACTTGTTAAGGATTTGACATTCAAAGTTCAGGACTTGCAACTTGACTGGAGTACAAAGACTTGTGACTTGCAGAACACTGACTCGGTCCCACCTCTGACGAAAAGCTTTCTCTATTTTACAAACCAGCAAATGGTTCAAACCTTCAACAACGAGTTGGTGTTTGGTACATTTTCTTTATTTATCCGAAACGACCACACGTTCGAGTGTTGTTTAACTTTTACTACAGACCTGTGCCATGTTCTGTATTGACACCATCATCCAGAACCTTGTTGCTTATTGACAATCAGTAAACAGTAACTGCTCTCTTTGTGTCAAACCGTTTGGTCGATGAACACCAAACCCTTCCAACAGTATTCTGAATTTGACTTTACTGACTGAAGAAGTCAGAACCTTTTTAAGTCTGATGTGTAACTGGCAGAATGATGGAAAAATGTGTGGATCAGATTTGTTACAGATTTGTTTTGTTTTATTTTGCTTGACAATGTATTGAAAGTTTGTTGTTTTCTGTAAATGTGCCTTGTTTTGAAAAGTGAGCAGCACAATCTTAAACGATTGCCTTCTTATCATCATCATCATCTTTATTCACACACCTCTGTTATCTGTTATTATTCTTTATCTGGGGAAGTTGTTTCACATCTGCACTGGCTTTGTTTACATGCACATACAATCTTATTCTAGTCAGTGACTTGCGGTAAATAGAAGCAGATAAGGCAGAAGTTGAGGGAATGTGGGCAAAACAATAAATGAGTACTTACAATTAAAGTTAATCAAAGATTTCCATTTCATTTGGCGGCACCGATTGCAATAAGCAGTAATTGCAGTTAATTGCCGGTGTGACGTCTGTCAGGTAGCAGAAGGTCAAATTGGCATCCATTTCTTTGGATTTGCACTTGTTTTTGAAGTTCGTCATCGTCTGTTGTCATCGCTTTCTTCTTCGCTTGTTCGGCCATAATAACTGTTTACTTGGAACGCTAGTAGAGACCAGAAAAAAAGTACACTGCTTCATACAGAAGTGAGCTGAAGAGCAAGTCTGTTGTGTTAGCCTAACCTCTTTGGCGGTCCAATCACGGCTGGGTGATGGGAAACACATGACTGACAGTGCACCAGTGGGAATGTCCCTGAAGACATCCAGTTTGTAATACTGCAGATGCAAGGACTTTCATCCAGCGTCAACTTCCTGGGCTGAAAATGAAGCCAATGCGGAAGTGCCAAAAATCGCAGTTCCCCTAATGGCCACTAGAGGCTTGCTCTTAGAGTGAGTAGACACCCATGTTAATGTGCCTAACTTTACAGCAGAAATAAACATGCTTACAGCCTGGTACAAAAACAGTTTTGGTCTCTATAGCTAATGTTCTTGTTTGTGACAACTATACAGGAGATGAATTTTTATATAACTCAACTATTTAAATGTTATTAAGGCTACATGTGAGGCTACTTTGAGTTACAGGCTGTCTGCGAGGTGTCCCTACAGTCCAAGATCCACCCCTTGCTCCTTCACAGCTCCACAAAATATGGCTACTTCTGGCTCCGAAAAACCAAGATGGCGACGTCCACAATGCCAAACTCAAGGCCCAAAGCCAGTCATCTTGTTACCAGCATCTATTATTTTTATACACTGTGGCTTTCATTGGTGGGTCATTCGCTCAGTCACCAGTGTGTTGCCTCATTCATTTATTTAAATTAAAAATCTTGTCCGTTATTACTTTAAAGACTGATGATATGTATAATGGTTGCAACATATTGTTTTAGGAAAGCAAAATATAGTTTCCACGCTCTGGTCATGTTTAAACATAAAGCTGCTGGTTTTATTGGAGTGTTCAAATTTAAAATGTCATAACACAGACTGACAGATTTGTTGCATGGATATCCAAAAAAAGACCAACAAGTGCAATCACTTATTGAAAGAATCTTGTTTGGCGTTTGTCATGAGTGTGTTAATGGTGGCTCAAACTGGAGTAAAACCAGTGTCCTGCATGTAAACGAAGCCAGTGTTTCCTGTGAGCCTCCCCGATAAACTACAGTCTTCTCCAGAGCAGCACCAGATCCATTATTAATGAAGTGCCTTGCTCAAGGGCGCCATCATTAAGCTCAAGGCAGACAGGTGTTGCTCTTTTCTCTTCTCCATCCAGTTTCTCTCTCAGCTGGTCCAGACGTCCACTTCTCTAAAACTCTCGTTGCCAATCCACGTCGACCAGTTCGGACTGCTTTGTGACAAATAGCTTTATAAGGAGAGCGGCGTCTCTCTGCAGAGTGTGTGAGGTGTTTCCTGTTTCTAAGGTTAGAGAGTGATGACTGACAATCTTTGACTGACTTGATATCTGATTTCTTCATGAGACTTACTTGTGTACCCTATTTTTCATTTTGTATTTTTACTCTAAGGAGCCTCTGGTTGTCTTTGACGCTCCTTAATGTATGATACAATTCTGTTACTCTTGAATTTATATTTATACAGATATACATATTTTTTGTATCTTTTTCCCCTTTTTTTCAATTTCCCCTGTGCTAATGTTCAGAAACCCATGTCTACGCAGTATTATAGATTATGTAATGTGGACAGCTATCTCTTTTTTTACATTTATGTATGAACTGAGAATTTGTAAAAATGCTTTCACAGTCCTTGTGTGTAAAATGTATGTATAAATTAAATTAACCAACTTGGACTCGTGTTTTATTGCAGTGCATCAATGTGTGAAAGAAAGGTGATTTATTAACTTTTAACTAACTTTTTAACTTTATTAATTTTCTGATGTATCACATGTTGAATGAGGGTTTTTTCATCTACCTGTAATAAAACTGGGCTCATGAGCAAAAGTCAGTTGTATCACACAACATGTACATTAAATGATTACGTTGTTACTGACTAATTCCTGCTCCGTAAATTCAAAGAAAAATACATATGATAGTGTATCTTCCTATGATTAATAAAGAGCAATGACAGAGGTCAGTTATGATAAATAATTATACTATAATTAATTTAATTACAATTACCAAGACTAAGACACCTTTCTATTCTCAATGACGACTCAGAGGTCAGTAGATCTTGAGTGTGTTATGTAGCTTTTAAAAATTAAATCTTAAATGGCAAAAGAAGACTTACGAGTGTAAACATAACCCCATTTGCTGTACTATATTTTATTTTTCATACCTGTCTGATATAACTAAATTCAGAGGTTGATCTTTGGTGTAAATTAAAATAGCAAAACCACAGTGTAAAACTACTTAATTACTACTTAAATTGAGAAATAGATATTATCTATTTATTCATAGTACTAGTATTTCCATTGCATTAACATAAAATGTTTCCACTACTGCTTAAATTTGTTTGTACTTTTAAAAAGTAATTGCATTTAATATTTTTTTTTTTTTTCATTTAAATGTCTGCTTATTACNGATATTATCTATTTATTCATAGTACTAGTATTTCCATTGCATTAACATAAAATGTTTCCACTACTGCTCTGTACTTAAATTTGTTTGTACTTTTAAAAAGTAATTGCATTTAATATTTTTTTTTTTTTCCATTTAAATGTCTGCTTATTACAGACAGACAAACAGACAAAAAAAAAACCCAGCACAATAAATAACTCTTACACATTTATCTGGGGATATACCTACTTCCAGTGGAGGAAAACTCCTATATTTTACTAAAGCACTAGTGTCAAAATATACTTAAATTACCATATATAAAAAAAAATGTAATGTAGAAATTGTATAAAGGGATTAAGTGGCTTAAAATGGAAGTAAACACAAGTAAAGTACACCTACAAGAACCTCAATATTGTACTAATATGGAATAGACTGAATCAAATGCTCAGTTTTTACAGTTAATTCTTTTCATATTTTTCCTTAATATAGGACTTAGATTATAAATCCTGACTTGAGTTTGACAGTTAATATTCCTTTTTCTGGGTATTACATAATACATAATACCCCACTGCCTCCACATGGAGGTTGAAAGGAACTGCTGCCATGTTCTTCATTTAATTTGTTTGTAATTTTCAGAGATAACTGCAATATATACAGTGGTGTGAAAAAGTGTTTGCCCCCTTCCTGATTTCTTACTTTTTTGCATGTTTTCCGCACTTAAATGTTTCAGATCATCAAACAAATTTAAACATTAGTCAAAGATAACACAAGTAAA
>NC_065512.1:7983331-7989948 GCF_006386435.1 Epinephelus moara | reverse complement strand
TGTGTGTGTGTGTGTGTGTGTGTGTCTTTGTTGTCTATACACACACACACACACACACACACACACACACACACACACATATAACAGTAAGGTAAAGTACACCCACAATACTGAATAAATACATAGTTGGATAACTTAAGTTACTTACAGCAGTTCCTACTGTCTGTGTCAACAGTTAAATCTTTTCATATATTTCCTTAATATTATATTTAGATTATAAATCCTGGCTCAGTGTGACAGTTAGTGTTCCTCTCTCTGTGGATTACATAACACCCCGCTGCCTCACGCGCAGGTNACACACACACACACACACACACACACACACACACACACACATATAACAGTAAGGTAAAGTACACCCACAATACTGAATAAATACATAGTTGGATAACTTAAGTTACTTACAGCAGTTCCTACTGTCTGTGTCAACAGTTAAATCTTTTCATATATTTCCTTAATATTATATTTAGATTATAAATCCTGGCTCAGTGTGACAGTTAGTGTTCCTCTCTCTGTGGATTACATAACACCCCGCTGCCTCCACGCGCAGGTTGAGGGGTTGAACCCGGCCGGGTACCAGCTCTCTCTGTAATCCCACAATGCAGAGCGCATGGCGCGTCATTGGAGAGGGACGACGATGATGGCGGCGGTCGGTGCACCAGAAGTGATCACACAGCTGGAAAGCGCTGCCAAAGTTTTAATGGTGAGAAACTAACCGTTGTTTTGTCGCCATGAAGGCCGGGCTGTGACGTATATGTTACCGTAGTGTCTGCGGGCGGGTATGTCGGCGGGTATTCCCGGGTTTACTTCTTAAATGTGTTCAGTTTTTCACCCAGAGAGACGGTATGTGAGCGATGCGTGGCGCCTTCTCTTCCCTTGCTTGTCTCCATCCCGCAAAAATCCCAGCATATCCCACCTCTCCTTCATCTCCCTCCGTCTTCATCACCCCCTACCACCCTAAAATACCCCACCGTGTCCCGGACGGGTTTTAATTAACCTCCGGAAACTTGAGCGAGTCGTGTTGAGCCGTTTGAGCCGTTAAGTTTTATGAGTCTCAGTGGAGACAGTTGGAGCATCCCGGTGCTGTTGGTCCACTCGGTGTGGAGATGTAGCTCCTCATGCACCTCCTCAAACACTCACTAACATCCTGTGTTCACCTCCTTTACCTTCAGACTCCATTTTAATACATGTGTGGACACACCGGCTAACTGGCTAACCATGTGCCTGTCATGGGTCTGTGTGTGTGTGGGGTGAATTAGCTAGCTACAGCCTGCTCTTGCTCTCTGCCATTTTGCTTTCCCTTGTTATGGTTTTAAACTGACAATTTTAAATATAATCCTGACAGAGAAGCCTGTCTTAGTGATGTGAACACAATACCAGTAAATACAAGTGTTATACCTTCATGTTATTCCTCAGGTGTCCTCTGAATGGATGGTTAGCTATGTCTGCCATTGTTTTTAGGTACTGTGACTCTAATGTATATATTTTAATGATCCAGAGGCCTGTACTAGGAAACAGGATTTTAAGTTAGCGAGGTAACTTCAGGGTTAACTCTGGGTTTTCAGTGCTGTGTAGCTGGTTCTCATTTTGCTGGGATAAATTGCCATGGTAACTTATGTTGAACAGTTAACTTGCTCTGGTTAACTTCAGGGTCAACACCCTGACCTCCCCGAAAAAGTGTCCATGGACAAAAATCTGGAGTCTCTGGTATAAAAGAGGAGCTTATATGTTGTTATAGGTCTGTAGAATTGTTTCATTGTGTCACTGCCTGGCACACACTACACGATATCAGCCCGATTCTAGCCCGACGCAGTGTCATATGGTGTCGGCTCGGATCGTGAACGACAATGAGTGTCGTACACAATAATCCATCGTTTTATCTCTTGTAGTGTGTCATAATAGATGACAAAAGATGGCATGTTTGGAACGCCTCACGACATTCCGATATGAAGTCTAGCATGTTTGATTTTTTTTTTTTTTTTTGTCCTTCACGACTGCTCCCATCACAGCCATTACTTTGACCAATAGGAACACAGAACGATCTGCTGCAGTGGACAACTGTACGACAACAACAGCCCAGGGTTTTAGATATTTCCTCTTGGGTCTTTATCACACAGAGTAAAAAGGGAAAAGTTATGGCGTGAAACAGCAGAGGTACTTTATCAACCTGGTGAGTACTTTACTCATTAGCATCAAGCTAGCAAACAATGTTATTTCTTCATAATGCAGACGGACATAAAGTAAGAAAATTAAAAAATAGTGGCTTTTACTCACCGCAACGTCAGAGGCTACCAGCTTCATTTGAAACAGACTATAGACGGTCCATTATTTATTATTCCCTCTGTATTTTTATATTTTTACTTTGCCTTGTTTAAGTTAATGCACCGTGCCGTCATTTCAAACTCAACACTTCCCTGTATCTGTTTCAAACTAAAAGCCCTGTATAACTTAGGTTGAGAGAATCCCTTCGTTTCCTAAAGAGGCTTTTATTGTGAAACATTTGCAGGAACTTGTTGTGGAGGATTCAGTGACTTGCATGTTTTACGTATGGAACTTCAGATGTAGCTCCTGCCATCTGCTGGCACTTTTTACGTTACTACAACATTTCGGCTGGCACATGAACAGACACACTGACTGAAATAATAATAGTTATAATAATAAAAATAGTACAAGAATAACCCGATGACATCACACACGTCGTCAACATCAACATAACATATATAATCTCAGATGTTGTACACTTACTCTTCTTTTTCTTTTCTTTTTTTTACATTATTTGAGGCATTTTATTGGACGGGAGAGGGGGATGAATGTTATATTTTGACCAATGCATTTAAGTTAGAAATATCAGGAACATTGTCAAGTACAGAGCCTTTTTAATGTTGCTTTGCTTATGGTTGTATTCAGTTGTTAATTTATTGTAACATGGAAATTTTGTGAATCAGTATCAGGGCTGCACGATATGCAAAAAATAAATACATAAAAAATCCTATTGCCATTATCTTGCTTGGTATTGCGATTGGGATATGAGCTGCATGTCTAGTGGGAAGGACGATTTTTGCGTTTCGTTTTAACTACAACAAATTATAAAAATATTGATGATGTGAATTTTGCTGAGGTCTGTAATGAGGAAGCACGTTCCCTTACATCTGGAATATGATTTGTAGGCCGGGGCATCTCTGCAGCACCACAGTGCTTCATTTATAATTGTTGTGACACATTTTACCTTCATCAAAAAAATGACAGCGACTGTGATTTCCACATTGCACTCAGCCTTATTGCGAGCCTTATTGATCAATTGTGGTGCCGTTATCGGTATACACCTAGACTTAATACTTACTGTGTCAGCTTTCTTGTAGAATAGCCTTCGTCTTCCATGTTTAACATGTCCCAAACATCAGCTAACTTATATGTGATGTCCCGTATCTGCACAGACATCATGATATACAGTTTTGGATCTTGTTAAATATGATGCTAACTCCTCATTAAGTATATTTTAGCCAATAATTTTCCTTATGAATGGATGTAATTCAGAGCTGGGCAGTGTGTCCAATTATTGATTGTCTGCCGTTAGTCATTGTGAACCATAATGTGCAACTTTCTGTGTCTGGATTAATCAGGAGTGTAACCATAGATGTATATATGTTGTTAGATTTAATTCAGTACAATGCAGTTCATTGAATATTAGTTGAACAGTTCAGTCTAGTGCCGCTTAATTGTAGTGCATTATATTATAGGGTGTTTGTAACAGACTCTCACTGATACAGCTGCTATAATGCAATACAGTGAAACAGCATAATATATTACATCACCTCAACAAACTGAACATTATAAACTTTATGAATGAATGACTGTATTACATGACTATTGTATTAGACCAGCGGTTCTCAGCCCTAGTGGTCCCCAGAAAAATGGGGAATATTTTTTTTTTCTCACAGTTTACTTCTGTAGAAATGGGCCCGAAGTGAGTAAGAGTCATTCTTCTGTGACTGTCCTGATCATAGGTTTCACTTCCTCCTCAGTAATCTCCTCAACTACATAATTCTGGTGTTCATCATAATATCTAACAATCAAAATCTCAGACCATTTTTGTTAATAACAGCTGTTTGTTGTGGCTGAAAAATGCTGATGAGTTTGAACCAAAACAGGCAAGTTTTGGGCTGTAAGATGTAAAAAATTAGCCTAAAGACTTCACTTTTGGTCACACATAGTAACTTTTTCCATTGTTAAAGAGGCTTTATGTGAAATTCTGAGCGTATGAGTTATGTGCACTAGGGCTGCTCCTAACTAAGAATTTTCCTAGTCCATTAGTAGTGGTCATTTAGGGCCATTAGTCAACTCGTGGTCCGCATGTTTACGACATTAATATACTTATTAAATGACATATTTTGGTGGTTTGAGTTGAAGGTGTGAGAAAGAATAGTATCAGTAACATTGTTAACACTGTGCTACATTACAGAGAAATACAAAACCGTACTAATGAACCTTCATTAATATAGGCCTATATTTTATCTACAAGTGCATGTCACACACTGAGCGAGCCGCCTGTTAATGACGCTGTGGGCTAATGGGCATGTAGCTACTTCCATGTTTCAGATGATACGTCATGTTTGTAGTTGGATTTCCTGCCGGACTGGTTATTAACCAGGGGGGTTAACACTGTCAGTGTCCGCAACAACACTATCATAATATCCGCAGTAACTGTCGTATGAGAGCAGTGCAAAGTGTGAGCGATGAGCTAGCTAGTGAGATACACACAGTCAGCTGGACCAGCTTACCGCAACAAACCACAGAGAAGTGATGTCATTCAAGCTGAGGACACCATTATTCCACTATAGCTTTACAGCAAATGGAGGATTGCTGCTGTGTTAATGCTGTGAATGTCGCATAAAGAACCTCTTAGAATAAAAATATCCATTAGTGCAGCTGTAATGTGTATTGTAATCAAGTTAAATATTCCATCTTGTTGAGATTTTTCATGGCGTGTTGTGTGTCTGCCATCTCATTACAGTATATTATGTGCCTTGAAGAGTGTGTGTGTGTGTGTGTGTGTGTGTGTGTGTGTGCTCTCAGATAAAAGGGTCTTTCTTCCCTCCGCTGCCTTCAGCCTCAGAGCTGCTTTTACTGCAATTAGGACAGGAATGTGATTTTCCTGCTGAGCTGTATCATGGCGACACTCCTCAATAAAAGGCTGTCAGTGTGTATGTGTGTGTGTTGTGCTTTCCTATTTAGGCTGTTATCATGGAGGGGTTTCTGTTATTTTCTTGCCTTGACTTCTTCTGTAAAGTATAACACTGCCTGTATTTACACCAGGGCGTGTGATGGTTTTATACTGAACTCTGAATGTTTACTGTACACTCTGAGTGATCGCTGTACATACTGTACAGTCTCTAATCTTAGCCAACCACTTATAGTGCCTCCTTTCTTGGGGGTGCAAATGTGTCCAGCTGCACGATTGGTTGTCAATTAGCCAATCGGGGCTCATATTTCCATGTGTTTGTGCTCATACTACAGCAGCACTTTCAAAGTTTAGACTCTCATCTGGACGCCTGGACAAAATAAGGAGTGAAAAATGAGAAATAACAGGGTTTTGTTTTCTTAAAATGTGATTAGTAGTAGAAAGTATTTTTCCATTTTATGTATCATGGCATGTTGCTGTTCCTTCAGGAGATACTGTGCACAGCAGAATCATTTCCAAACACCTTATATGCAGCTATGGCTGTTAGAATAAAAGCAGGCAGAGATTCAGGGCTTCAAAGGGCTCTTAATGCACACAATATTTTTTGGGACAATGTTTCAAATACTTAACAATAAATTGTGGTAAATTTTGACTGTTTTCTGAGTCTTTTCCCTTTTTTTAGACTAGTCAACTAGTCTTCATCAAAAATTTTGTTTGATCGACAGGGCAATTAGTCGCCAGGAACATCCCTAGTTAGCACTTTGCTTATAATTTAATGTTTTTTGTTGGTTAAAATAGCATATTCCTGCAAACAAAAATCTTTAAAATCACAAATATAAATGAAATTAGATGTTCTGAGAAATGTGGGACCAGAACATAGTAGAAATAAACTTGTCTATAAATACATTTTTGTGTGTGTGTGTTTGTTTCCAGGCACCGCCGTCCATGGTCAGCACAGAACAGAGGCAGCATGCTGAACACATATTCCTCTCCTTCAGGAAATCCAAATCCCCTTTTGCCATCTGCAAGCACATCTTAGGTAACTACTGATGTAATCAACCTACATGATTTTTTATAAGCATGATTTTATCCAGGGAAGGCTGCTCTCTTTTTTATAGAATGAGAGCTGTTATGTGTCTGCGTGTGTTACGTGTTGTTCAAGGGGAAGAAGCCGCCTCAGTTTCACTTTACTTTGATTTCAGTCAGGTTTTTCCATCCAGTGTGGGCGTCACAAACCTTCTGCCATGAACCTTAATTTATGTCAATAACCCCATACAGAAAAATTATCATTGTAATGTACACTCACCAGCCACATTATTAGGTACACCAGGAAATTGGAAAAACGTTGCCTGGTCTGATGAGTCTGGATTTCTGCTGCCACATTCAGATGGTAGGATCAGAATTTGGCGTCATGGATCCATCCTGCTTTGTATCAACG
>NC_065512.1:7979094-7983264 GCF_006386435.1 Epinephelus moara | reverse complement strand
CAGTCACCAGATCTCAGTCCAATAGAGCACCTTTGGGATGTGCTGGAACGGGAGTTTCTGTGTGATGTCAACATGTCAATATGGACCAAAATCTCTGAGGAATGTTTCCAGCACCTTGTTGAATCTATGACACCAAGAATTAAAAAGGGGGTCCAACCTGGTACAAGAAAGGTGCTCCTAATAATGTGGCCGCTGAGTGTATGTTGTCCACCACATTTATAACAATAAGGGTAGACAAAATATTAGAAACACCTCTATAATGTAAAACAGTTTAAGAGGGGCACAATTTACAGCCTCCAAAATGATCATAAACTTGAATCAACACCTCTTGAAATAATTTAAACAAAAACTGAACATTATAAACTTTATGAAGGATGGATTTATTGCAGGACTGTTGCATTAGACTGGACTCATTATAGCGAGGTGTGCCCAGTATATAACTGTTAATGTTTGCATTATAATGTAAAGCATATTAAGTTTAGGCTATGTGTAATGCAGTGTGCCAAAGTCATAAAATTGTCTCATAAATTGGGTTATGTTACTCGCATTATGTTCCCCTCAGATTAATCATAACTTTATTAATACTCTCCATCTGTAGAATAACTCTAACAAACAGGGGTTTAAGTTCTGCGTCGCTATGATGGATTTCCATCATTTGGAGTTCATAGAGAGTATTTAAACTTGGCTGCCTTAGAGCCAATGAAAATGTCGTTGTAATAATTGGGCACGTTTCCTAAAGATTCATTTTCCTAGAAAATTGTTTTCAATAAATGTCATTTGTTAACTCTGATTAACCATTTAGGATGTTTTGTAGGATAATGTTCAGTGTTCATAATGCACGGTGCAAAGTTCCACATGTTTCGGCAGCATTTAAAATTGATTTCTGAAAATTGTAATCGACCATTTCAAATGGCTCGCATGATATACACAGTATTTTTTCAGACAGTGTTTAACCTTACAGATTAAACTGTGCTGTTTTCTAAGTGTTTTCCTACTTTTAGACTAGTAGACTAAACTTCTTTTAAGCATCAGAAATATTAGTTGTCAGGGACATCCTTTGCTACAAGCTGAGCTATGATGGTGAAATATTTCATGGAGGTAAAATTAATGGTTTAACATCACTGCCAGAGGAGAATATTTCAAGCAGCCCTGTTGAAACTGAAGTGGACGACAATCAACCGAACACAAGTGCTAGTGGCTCATTAAACAGTGTCAGTGAAGTCTCTGTAAGCACCTGATGAAGGGCTGACTTGCTGTGTGGAAGAGTTTAATTATCAGGTCTAGTGCTACTCTCTTGGTACAGTCTGGCTGTGGCTGATAACAATGAATAATCTTCTGACTAGGAATAAAGCTGCCTCCTGCGTGAACTGTCTGTATCTGAATATGGTAGGCTGACACTCCTGTAACTTTGCCCAATATTTTCTGAGGTAGAATGGGGTGTTAAAAGTTTGAGGATCACTGACATAAATTGATAGTTGATTAAGAATTCATATCTCCAAACTCTAAGATGTAACTAACTTTCAACGTACTGACTCACAAAGCAGAACATGAGTTTTCCCAGGCACTCATTTTAACCCACTTGTCTTCTCTCGTCCTTTAACATTCTCCATCTTTACATTTCTCTTCTCCCACCTCCTGTTTCTCTCCTCTCCAGAGACCAGTAAGGTGGATTATGTGCTGTTCCAGGCAGCCACAGCCATCATGGAGGCGGTGGTGCGGGAGTGGATCCTGCTGGAGAAGACCAGCATCGAGTCGCTGCGGGCGTTCCTCCTCACCTACGTCTTACAGAGACCCAAGTAAGAAAGCAGGAAAACGGTGTAATTAGACCTGCATGTGTCTTACAGGAGCTTTAAGTATGAGTGACCTATATGGACCTCCATTAGTGAGAGGTGGATTTTGGCAAGAACATCGATAGACCTCATCTCCTGGTACATGAGTCTGAAACACATAAATTTGTGTCATTCAAAAGCCTTTAATATTCACCAACAAAATTCTAAATCCCACGGATATATTAGGGTCTTTTTGATGTGTAGTACAAGTTACAGAAACCTGCTCCAGAGTCTCTGACCTGGAGCAGCGACAGGTTACCAAAGCTCTGTTAAACAAGCAAACTAGAAGGATTTCTGTTTGCTTTCATTTAAGTAGACAGTGTGATTTAAAAGGAACTAACACAGAAAAGCATCAAAGTTAATTTTTCCATGTGATACAGGCCAAAGAAAATTGTTTTCCTTGCTGTTCTCAGTCCCTGCTGTCTGTCAGTGTTATTGCACTTACTGTAAGCTCCTCTTCATCAGAGCATTGATTCACTAACCAACCACACCTCTCTGTTTCCCTCCAGTCTCCAGAAGTATGTCCGTGAGCAGATCCTGTTGGCCGTGGCAGTCATCGTGAAGAGAGGCTCTCTAGACAAAAGTATCAACTGTAAAAGCATCTTTCACGAGGTCGAACAGCTCATCAGCAGCGGCAACACCACAGTGGTGAGAAAGACACATAGATGCATTAGTACATGATGTATTTAATTAATGTTGGTTATGGTGGCAACCTCTGGGGCTGAAAAATGACATGCTGTGCCAAAAACCACAGTTCCTTGAGAGGCCACTTGTGGCTGACTTCAAAAGCGAGTCAATCCCCATAGACCCCCATGTTAAAGGGTAGTTTGGATACTTTTAATTGGGGTTGTGTGAGGTACTTCTATCCATAGTCAGTGTGTTGGCTACAGTAGATGGGTTCAGCACGCCCCCAGTTTGGAGAAGCAGACAGGAGTACTGACATGGAAGCTAAGCAATGTACTGCAGTGAAAAGGGGCAATAACAAAACCTATTTTAGCCACCTAAAAAAAATCTGTATCAGTTTAAGTGTATGCTATATTTAGAATATTTTCACCACTTCACTTTTCCAACAGGAGACTGAAGCCGTTATGTCGCTCTCTTCAAAGCCAGACTCCATTGAGAAACACAGTAAAGCCTCATTTCCACCGTGCAGTACAGTATGGTTCAGTTTGGTTCGCTTTTTTTCCGTTTCCACTGTGAAAAGTTGTGGATGGTACCAATGGAACCGTTCCTTACTGCCCTCATTTTTGGTCCCCCCTCTGTTGGGGTACCTAGCACACAGATCTGGCACTAAAAGGTGGAGCTGTGAACACAACAGTCCATTGATTGGTCATCACTTTTGCTCAACTCACAAAGTGGAAACTCGCCATTTTGGAAAATCACATTGATTGCAGCGGATTGTTTTAAACACTGTAGCCTGTCTTTTGTTATTGTGAAATGTCAGCACAACGTTTCTTGGTTAGTTACCGAGGTGCAGATCTCTGTTATTACTCTATTACTCTCTATTATGGGAGAGGAGGAAATACAGCGGGAACTGGACGGCGCCGTGAAGAATGAGAAGGTGTTCCAGCTTGTATGCCAGCGAATGGCTGACCACGGCTTTCAGCGGGCGGCTGAACAATGTCCCACCAAATGCATAAAACTCAAAAGTGACTACAGAAAAATTAAAGACCACAATGGCTGGAGTGGTGCAGGCAGAAAGAGCTGGTGGTGGTTCGGCACCATTGATGCCATTTATGGACACAGGCTGGCGAGCATCAGAAGAGAGGGGGGCATCGATTTAGCCACGGCTTTACTAAACTCATCGAGGCAGCGATTGACCAGCAGCTCCTATGTGCAGTGAGCTTAAATTACTATTTTTGCCAATAGAGTCTGGTTGGGCTGGGTATCGATTCAAATTTTCCAGATCGATTCGATTCGATTTTCAAGGACTCAGTTCGATTCGATTCACAATCCGATCCGATTTGATTTAATTCAGTTTAATATCGATTCAGTCAAGTATATTTCAATTATGATACAAAATTTGCTTGGATATTAAGATATTTTCTGAGAACTAACGAAGTACATTTAACAAGGAACCCTCTGACCTGGTGCATTACTATTAAAAATACTGTTTACTTTAAGAATTGACCCCAAAGCAGTACATTAGTCATCATGTACTTTTATTTAACATTACCTGACACATACAAAATAAATATTTTAAATTAAATCTAATCACAAGGCAGACAATTTAAATGAAGTGGCTACAAAAAATGTAAACAAAGGACATCCACAAGTTTGCTGCGTGTAACCGTCTTATAAAGCTTTTTCCGCAATACACTACAGTGGCTGTGATGCACAC
>NC_065512.1:7965632-7977597 GCF_006386435.1 Epinephelus moara | reverse complement strand
AAGGCTTTTTGTCCCTACGAGGCCACTGTCATTTACCCGACGGGAGGGGTGAGCGAGTGAGCCCTGCAATCTAGAATTTGACCACTGATGTCACTGTTTTCAACCCATTTTACACACTGGCCCTTTAACTTTAAAGGCAGATCTGTATGAGGTACAAACTGAGGCGACAGTTAGCAGTGTGTTGATGCTTAGTGGTATTTCTTAATCTTTTCTGTGAAACTGATGTGCATTTAATAAACTTGCGTACATTATTAGCGTTATATTTTTAGGGGAAAATGCGAGTGAGAAAAAGGCACCGTAGACCCATGCCTTCAGTGGACACGCTCCCACCATTGTTTGCTGCTCTGTCTTCATTCAGTGTCCGGCCGTCTAGCGAGATTTCTCGCCATGACCTCAGGTGCTAAATGCTGAGACTGAGACTACCTGGGTTGATAGTACTGCAGGCTGTTGCAGTCTGCTACCGGCTGTACAACACGTCCACGGAGGAAAATAAATAGTTATAGTAAAAGATCGATTTTTTAATTAATGAATCGATATTGTGCCATTTAAAGGAAAATCGATTCGAATCGATTTTTTCAACCCAGCTCTAGAGTCTGGTGGCTTTGATGAGAGCATAGATGGAGAACTGATTGGGAATCGTCTGCGGCAAGGTGAACGGGTGAAAATGTTTTCAATATGGGGTACACTTCAAATTATATTGATTTTCATTTTTTTCAATGGGACTTTTTTTAGGTGACTAAAATATATTTTGTTGCTGCCCCCTTCCAAATCAGGACATTGCTTAGCTTCTGTGTTGGTATTCCTGCCTGCTTCTCCTGGAGAAGCAGGCAGGAATGGAGGCATGCTGGCTGCCATCTGTCATAGGTTATAACTGACTGTGTATANATAAGCGTGACTTTTAAGCAGCTTTCCAAGATTTAACATAGGCACAAAATTAAAAAAAAATAAAAATATTAGTAAAACGATTAATAAGTAAATACAATTTTCGCCTTTTTTCATTAATTTCCTAGTTTATAAAAACCCAGGAAAACCTCATGCACTAATCCAAACAAAGCATGGGAGTGCATTTTTTTGGCAATATGTCACTATTTTGTGAACCATCTCTACCTCTACTACCTCTGAACACTCATGTACAAAAATTGTGAATTTGACCATCATCAGTGTTTGTCGCTGTGAAACAACACATTTGTAATTTTTTTTCCAAATAGGTGAAGAGTAACACAAATAATGACATGTCACAAATTTAGTTCTGATCCTATCTCTATTCAGTCCTGTTCTTATTGTCCCTGAAGACAAACACACCCAAACACAGTTGTAGATAAATGGCACAACTGGTCTGGTGTATTCACAGCATGAGAGGAGCGCTTGTTAACAGAACTGGGCTAAAGCTTTGATCGTGTTTATTTTATTTGTGACTTGATGGACCACATTTGTGCCCTGGTTACAGACCTGCATGGGATCTGGCTCAGATTACAGAGAGCCCAGTCTGAAAATAAAAAATGGAACAAAGGCCGTACTGGGGAGGGAAAAAAAGCTCCAGGCGTGTTCCTGTGGTCAGAAGAAAGTTAAATATCAAGTGCCTGTTTTCTTTGCTCATGCACTTAAATCAATTTTATGTGAATTTATCAAAGCACATTTTTTCATTTTGACGTGTTTCTTGTGTTTGGTGCTGTGAGCTGTCATAGTTCAATACATAAGATGTGTTTGACTCGGCACACTGATGAAGCTTTGCTGCATAAAGGCAAAATGATTGTGTTTACAAAACTATATTGGCATGACTTTGTCTCAGTGCTGCTCTGTATTATAAAACAGCCACATGTTAGTCCTGTAGATGGCACTATTTCATTTGTTTAGCTAACCAAACACTGAACTAGATAGGGGACAACTGTGTGCCGTGGAGGGCTGAGAGCAGGTGATTTCACTGATAATGATGGAAAAAACGTGATAAGAGAAAGTGATCAGTGGTGTCATTTAATGCAGTTTTTGTTTGGAAAAAAATTCAACAATTACTGCCCCCCAAAACTTCATTTAGAATCTGGACCACAGAGGGCAAATCCACTTACAATCCATTTACAATTACAAACTGTACTATAAAACACCATGCATCCATTTTGGACGTCCTAGTTTAAATTAAGTGTTTAATCTGAGTGAGTCAGCTGGTTGTGGTGAGAAGATGCTCTGTAATCAACAGACAAACGCTGGAGGAGGGGCTGTAGTTCACCAAGATGGCAAATTTTTATCTGCCTGATGTTAAAAGTAACTACTTATTAAAAACTATTAGTCCAATCGAAATAAAAACAATCAATTGATGAGTGATTTATCGAGAAAAAATGCTAAATATATGATGCTCTTTGTGGTTTCAGCTTCACCAGTGTGAGGATTTAAAGGGACAAATCACAAACCACCAGTCATAGATTAGATTATATTGTGATTTACATATGTGACCACTGTTCTATGATAACTTCAGTGAACTCTGATGGTTTTACTCTTGTTCCTTCAAGGACTAGTTGTATTCTTGATGAGAGGTGATATTTTGATATTCAGTCCTGTATTAATGGTATTATCCATGAATAGGTTAGGAGTTGTGCACCAGAACAGAAATATATCTATGCTGTGTCCTGATTCCATACTACATACCAACAGTATGATGTAGGCATGGATGTTTCCAGTCGCCTCTCTGTCAGCTCTGCTAAACATGTGCTAAATTTATGCTCTTATGTCTGTTTTGCCGATGGTAGCAGCGCTTTTTTTTGGTTGGCGTTGGGTGGTGGTGGTGGTGGTGGTAGTGTGTAATGCAGGTTGCTCATCGGGATGTGGAAGTCAACTCACCAGTCTGTGAAGTCTTCTGACGACTGCTGGCTGGCCAGGTTGCGGCTTTCAAATGTAAATATCAAGGAAAAGATGGAGAAGAAATGGGCACCAGCTGAGCTAGTATCCTGTTAGTCATTGCAGAGGCGTTGGATAATAAACTGGTCAATGTTCGTGCTGCATCAGTTTCCAACGGGATGTCAGGACCTTTTGAATCCTAGAATACTGGACAGCACCACTTGACCAGGTGACTTTTTTTCTATATGCCGACCGAGAGAAGAAGAGGTGTGCTTTATGGCGATACTGTGACAGTGGGAATGTGAGGTGCTGTCCTGTTCCTGTTCATCCTGCGCCACGGAGAATGAACACACTGGATCATTGCAACACACCTTTCAGAGGCAGCTGCAGAGAGGAGTCAAATGAGGTCAAATTATGTAGACAAACTGTGATGAATGCCCCCAAAGATGTGAGAGAAGGAGCCAAACGGAGCCTGGAGCATGTTCCAGGACACCAGCATCAACGTCACTGATGACATCAATGGATGAAGCGAGTCTGTGGTGGATTTAATTTGTAGAACAGAAGCAACTCTACCCAAAACTATAGTTAAATCAGTCCACAGCCAGAATCCATGGATTACCAGAGCCATCCGGAAACATGGACGATTATAAAGTGGCAGCCAACAATGTAGGAAGACACAGAAGATGAAGGAGCTGTACCTTGTATCACTTCATCTAACAAATAAATGATTGATTTAACAGAATACAGTGCACGGCATCCTCTGGTATACCTTTGACGTTGTTGCACAAAGAAAATCGATATACTTCACTAATTTGTACAGGAAATGATGCAACATGTGCTCTAACAGAAGTCGATTTCACTGTAACTCCGAACATCACCACCAAGTAATCCTCACACAAGAGAAAACAAAATGTTGTTCCAGAGATTTCATACTTGTTTTTGTTTTCTCAGACCTTCACTGAGCTGTCTCACCACCAACCACAACTTGTTTTAATGGTTTGCAGCTGCTTCGTTTCCTTTGTGCGTTGCATTGTGGAGCAACATTACACACCAACAGCACACTCAAAAATCAAGCTGAGCACTGACTTTTTCTTTTCAGTGTACTTACTTTTAATTTTGTAGTTTTTCCAGTGTGACGCACACACATTGAAAACTTGCTTAGAATTGTTGTGTAGTATAGAGTTGGGGCTGAGTGCCAGTTTTTCCACATGAAGCCTCCTTTTTAGGTCTTGACTGATGATCCTTGCTCTAGTTTGACCTCAGTGTAACTCTTTGTGTAACATTTGACCCGTATGATCACACACCCCTCTCTGCTGCAGCAAACACTGGCCTGCTCCATCCTGACTGCTCTGCTCAGCGAGTTCTCCAGCTCCAGTAAGACCAGCAGCATCGGCCTCAGCATGGAGTTTCACGGCAGCTGCAAGCGTCTGTTCCAGGTTTGTTCACAGCCTCACTTCCTGGTCAGTGTTTTTACACGCTGGTAATACTGTATGCTTTTAATCCTCATTTCATCCTTCTTCCTACAGGAAG
The DNA here is from genome assembly GCF_006386435.1 of Epinephelus moara. Taxonomy (NCBI): domain Eukaryota; kingdom Metazoa; phylum Chordata; class Actinopteri; order Perciformes; family Serranidae; genus Epinephelus; species Epinephelus moara. The sequence goes on along the minus strand of NC_065512.1, from coordinate 7,973,241 downwards.
AGGGCCTGCGTCAGATCTTCATGTTAACCATGCAGGTGCTGCAGGAGTTCAGCCGCAGAGAAAACCTCAACGCCCAAATGTCGTCTGTCTTCCAGCGCTACCTGGCTCTGGCCAACCAGGTCCTCTGCTGGAACTTCCTGCCACCCAATCATATCCTTTCTTTGTCGCAGCCTGGTGGGGAGTCTTTCACCTCAGAAGGTCAGGATTTTAAATTTGATGATCTTCTCAAACGATTGGATAAATTTGGCAAAAGTATGGCGAGGAAAAACAGGTCAGTTACCAACATAACTACACAATAAGGGCAGTTTATGGCTTGCTGTTTCACACATTGGAATATTTATTATTCTTAAAGAGAATTTACAGAGTAATTACGCCAAGCTGGGCACAGAATAAAACTCAAGACAACCCCAGTGGTTTTATGTTTGTAGTTTTAGCCATCAACTTTTATTGGTTTGAGAGATTTTATTCAGCACTTTAATTGGTAAAAACTGGCACCATGACACTGCTACACTCCATTTTCCAACAGAATTCAGTTATGTAAGCAACAGAAGAAGATCTGGATAGTTTTAACTTTTTTACCCAAACATTATCCTACAACATATTTGTAAGTCAATATAAGCTGAAGTCAAGAGGAATTTTCATTTTGCAGACTCTTTAACTTGTTAGAGTAAATAAGGATGTTTTTATATTTGGTCCACTTCCTTTGCCAGTTAGCTTTCACATTAGTAATGTTACGTACTTGAGTACACTTGCGTCATCAGCATGCCCGACATTGCCCGTCATCAGCGGGGGCCAGTGGTTGCCCTCCTTGTCGAGGAGCTGCTGCTTTCGGGGACTGAGCTTTCAGGTTCGAAGATGGCCACAATGCCAGATCTTAGTCTTGCCGCGTCGGGCTGCACTGCCGTCTGATATGAAGGCATCAGTTATAAATTGAGAATGACCGGTTAAAAACTCCTCGTAGTTGCATTAAATAGAAGTCCACTTCCATGTTTTTGGTGCAGTTGGTGTTCACACCTGAACAAAAACTGTACTTGTGACCACTCTTTCAGGCGGACCTGGGCACGGATCGGCATACCATGCCAGGGTTTGGTACACAGTGTTCACACTGATCAAATGAACTAGAAATTGAAGAGTGCGGAGGCAGGATCTGTCTGTCTAAGCGACCATAACCAACGCCGTATGATAGCTTACTTACCAGAAATCCTGAGTGCAGAGCTGATCTTCCTGGCGTTGCTTTGTAGTGTGTATTAGGTTGAAAATATTGTCCATGGATATAAAGCTCTGGGTAGCCCTAAACTAAAATGACCAGCTTCTTCTCCATATTTACCGTGGTAAGATATCTGCTGACTGTGATTGGTTGTTCCTCGTCGCTTGACATGTGGTGCGCACTGCTTCGTACTAAATGTTGAACTTTGTTCATCTCAGAGCGCAGCCGTACGGCCCTGAAAATAAAATAGGCTCTTGGCAAAGCGTGTGCACTGCGACAGCTTCTCTCTGGCTTTTGAGTGCGCCTGCCACGCGTCTCCATAGACATGGGTGGATTTTAGAGTGCGAGAAATGCAGCATGTGTATGGCCTCTAAGTCAAAGTGTGATGAAGAATCACAGCGTTGTCCTCACCATGTTTCTTAAATGTAACTTAGGTGATGAAATGTGTGTGTAATTTGATCATGGCACCACTTGTATCGCTCATTATAAAGTGTCTCCCAATGTTGATGGCTAAAAGTACAAAAATGAGACCCAGGTTGTAAAAAGGTTTGTCTAGGAAAATGGAAATAAGTATCCAGATGCAGAGAGAGAATTCTTCTTCAATCTTCTTGACTTTGAAAAAGCAACAGATTTTAGGTTAAAAGAAATAGTTCATGTCGGGGTTACAAAGTTCAGTCAGTGGATCGCACTCCAAATTGTAAGACATTGTGTGTTTGTCCACATATTTGTGTGAATATACATGAGTTTTTTTTTTCTTCTCTTGTAGATCAGTATGCATTGTCCCTGTAGTGTGTGTGTGTTTGAATGTGTATGCGTGTGTGTGATGCTACAAATATGTGATACTCTGGAATGCATATGTGACCATCAGCTTTGCTTTGTAGTCGGAGGCACACATACATATTATCTTTGCAGTTGGCCGCATTGTTGAGCAAACTTAGGCACTTAGTGTGTTTTGTGTGTGTGTGTGTGTGTGTGTGTGTGTGTGTGCGCAGTCCAGGCTCATTACGGCCTAAATCCCTACCAGCCTGGCATCCTCTCTGCCTGTCTGAGGGGATCTGGAGTGGCGCTTTGCTGCCAGCCAGGGCCATGTATCACTTTCAAAGAGGTGTCTGTGTGTCCATCTCCGTGTCATTCCAGCGGCCCTCCACCCCCGCCTTGGCTTGTTGAGGCTCCCCTTGGTATGCCTGGCACGCTCGGTTCGATATGTGTTCTCAAAGATGCACTTTTAAGTCCTCTGTGTGTGTCTGTGTGTATTAGCTGTTGCAGTTCAACATTATTTCAGTGTTGGTTGAATATTTGAAGCCACCAGAGCAGTTACTCTTCATGTGAGGGACCTTTCAGGTTGAGGTTAAAGCAGGATACTGAATATTAAATATAATTAATGCAGTTACTGGAGTTTCTTGCTGTAAATTGCTTTGCATTGCGCCTATCACACATTTAAAACTGTAGTTGGTAACTTTCAAAAAAAAAATTAAAATAGGAATATTTGCTAAAACTTTTGCCACATACACATGAGACGGATAATTTGTTGGGAAATTCTCCTTCCTACTGTATTGCCTCGTAGCGCTTCTAATGGCACATGAAGGAAAACAACTAATCAGAGCCGAGGAGTTTGTAACACAGCTGTTAGTCACTTCAATGAAGGTGTGTGAACTTTGGTTAAACTATCAGACAAGTAAGCGCTGATCAAATATGAATCAAGATTCTGTTACTTACTTCCAAATGTTTTCAGAAACAAATTTAGTGTACTGTTTAGCTGTAAAATGAGAACAGTTTTTACCAAAGGGTGGTGCTTTGGTTTGGCCTGACTGTTTCAAACATGGCAGGCAGGTTACACCATCCTCATTTTACAGCTCAACAGTACACTAAAATATGTTAGCCATGTTAAAACAGTCCAGCCTACACGAAACACAGCCCACCAGCCATAGCAAACTTTCTCATTTTACAGGTAAACCATAAAACATATCTAATTATATTTTGCACCTTTTCCCCGATGGTCTGAATAAGTTGATAGATTTGTCACTGGTTGCACATCCCACCCTTTAGCGTCTGTAAGTGACAAACTGCTGAAACACATTAGCCCTTTTTACACAGAGATCGTGCTAAAGGCCCTCTACGAAGTCCCCTCTTCATGCCACCGTGGCATTTTTGCGCAGAATCAACAGCAGCGGCGGCTCCAATGTGTGATTTCAGACAGGTGGCTTTGTCACACCCTCGGCATGTGATATCGACGCCAAAGGCACCCTTTAGTTTCATTATGAGACATACCGGGCTTTTAAGTAACTCCAATATAAACCTGTTCATGGAAATACTTGACGCTGAGAGTACGTCAGTTTAGGGCTGGATGGAGAAGAGGTGGATGGGTTAAACAAAACAAGACTTTAACTCAGGAGACAGCAGCTCATGTGAAACCAAAAGTCTGTGTTGTATTTTGTTTTGACGTAATTTCCGTACAGTTGTCCACACTGGTGTCAGTTGTGAGGTATTTAGGTCAACTTACGTTATCGTCAAGTAACAAATGTACTGACTTTCCCCCACAATATGAGCCTTTTTTCTAATCTTCACCGCAACAACTCCATTTCAATCACATGTTATTAGAGCCCTTTTTAAACTGCCTCTTCAAGGCAGGAATTTCACTACGTTATGCCGCCTCACTGTTCTGTATAAAAACTACAATCGCGGAATAGGGGGTCAGACTGGTCTTGCTTTTAAGCCGCTACTGGAGGTACTAACAGCACAGAAACAATGTCTGTGTAAATGGGACCCACCACAAGAGATTTAGAAAGTAGCTGCTAGCAGTTAGCGGCTAACTCAAAAAAGAAGAACAGCGGGAAATGTCCACAAATTGGGAAAACAATGAGGTGACAGAGCTCCTTACCCTCAGAGCAGAGGACGAGATCAGCCGCCATGTAACAGAGATGGTGAACGATTGTTATTGCCATTGTATGCCTATGCTATTGTTTATAAAGCGCTTGCATATATTATATTTTATACAAAAGGCTGCCACTGTTGTGTTGAATGTTATGCCTGTCGCACTATGTGAGGACTGTGGGAATGACAACGGGATGGTAGAAGCTCAGTGAGCATGACCACTTTATGACAGTTATGGATGGAAGAATTTTTGCATTCAAGTGATGAAATATTTAATAATATTTCAGTGGATCATTTATACTTTTTCAGTTGAATTCCCCATTAATATACTGTACCACCAATTAACTATACCTCAATATGTATAGATATTGTTACATAAGGTTCATTTATCTTTATTTTTCTTTTTTAAAGCTTGTACTTAAACTTATTGCACTGTACATTTCATGTTAGCTGTAATCAAAGTGTTCTTTTTTCCCCCATCTTAAATTGGTCAAATTGTCACAGTTCGGTTACATTAAAAATGTTTACTTGTGGCCCTCTGCAACCTGCAGATACCTTTCCAAAATCATCAAGTAAATTTGAATGACTGTGAAGTAAAGGAAGCTGATAATTCATAAATAAAATGAGGTCTCAGGTTACCAGGCGCCTGGAAATACAGCTGCAGTTCTCTGGTTTCTCAATGTTGATTGTCTCAGGCCATAGAAATAGCAGATCAATTCTCAAATCAAGTGGCATTCTCCTTGAAATTCTGTGCACATGTGAGTGTATGCCCAGCCTACAAGTGTCTGCACTGTTGTTGAAAAGGAGAACAGATTGATGAAGGCCACTGGGAGGCCTGAGTGAGTGCGGCCGCCTGTCTGCAAGTGTCACAACACGCCTGTGCTTGTGTGATGCGATGCAAACGTATGCCAGGACGGGTATCAAGGGGCCTCTTCTAATTGCGTGGCTGACAGCCGCCGTCTTTCACACACGAATACACACGCTCCTTGACCAGCTCAAAGACCCTTTTTTAAAAAGCGTTTCTCCCTCAGACGAACTGAGCGGCATGCATGTCATCTGTCCTCGCCGCCGTCTGACCCTTTCGTCTCTGGTGTCATCTGGTGGAGGCACGCTTCATGGGCGTCGGTGCGACACCATGTCACTCCACACCGGGCTTGACTCTGCTCGGGGTCGTGGTCAGGCCTCGAGGCTGCGGCGGCAGTCAGGTGCTGTAAATGGCTGTCCGAGCTGACAGATAGATCACCTTCGAACGGTGTTGCCTCCACTCTGCTGGATCAGTCTGCATATCTTGATCCTCTTTGCCTTGTTTTGATGGATCCGGTATGTTAGGGAATCTCTAAAGTAATCTGTGCCACTTGTGTTGCTATAAAAGCCAGTGGGGCTTTGTTCTGCAGCAATTTTGTTCTCTCCCATCTGTTCTTTTATTCACTAGAGAGGAATGTGTAGATTTCATGGTGTATCAGCTCACTAAACCTCAAGTTGTTTCAGAATAAACCATGGCCGCCTCTTCCATTAAGGCACTGTTGTCTTAATCAGCCCCTCCAGGATGTTGGGAGTGTGACTGTTGACGAAAATTCAAACAATCCTTGTGAATTCAGTTGTTGCATCCAAAACTTGGTTGCAGCCGTGGCTGCTGGAGCTGCTGTGCCCAGTAGAATTGACATATCTGGTATGAAATTAATCTGCTCCAATTCAAGATGAGATCACACTTGTCTATGGATGTCAGTATTTGAGCCACAACAAAGGCCAAAATGTGGCCTGTAACAGATGGCTGGGCTTGTTGTTTTCAGCCTAGCAGATTTCCAAAATCTTGGGTCCCCTAGGGGCTGGTCAAGAGGAGTGAGTAGTCAGTTGTCAATGAGAATTTAAAACAGTGATTTTAAACAGGTTTTCAACAACCATGAATCACTTCAACCATGAGAGGTTCTTGAACATACATGCACACAAAATATTAGGCTGATTGGTCCAGTAGTTTGCAAGGTTAGCTGCGGACAGATGGCTACACACACACAAATGCATGCACACACGACCAAATGCATGATTTCTGGTGGAAATAAAGTGTCTAAAAAAAATGGCAACATGCATCACAATTCTTTTTAGAAATGCTCCAGTGAAATCAGGCATTTTAGGCCCCAGCAGTCCCCCCAAACAAGTCAGTAATTCTGGCGGTACTGCTGAACGTCTGCCTCTTACTTGACTTGTAGTTAAATACTTTGCCATAAGACGAGAACAGCTTTTAGATTTTTTTGTCTTATTTTTAGTGAGATTTAATAAAACTGGTATTAATTATCCCTGAGTTACAGTCGCCCCAACCAGCCTTCAGTAATGAGTTATTCTTGTGCTGAAGAGACGACTGTCAGCCTAACACTTGCCCCGGCCCTATCTGTATTCTCATTAGCTGCTCGTAGGTCAATTTATAGGCAGTTTGGCCCTCAGGTTAAGGTTAGGATTTGGAGTGTGTAAGCTGATGCTGGATGTTTGTCTTGGCCCTGACCTGCACAGAGAATCTTCAACTGCCGCTGTCCAAACACAGATGGGAGGGGACATGCAGATGGGTGAAATGTTGGTGCATGTATTTTAAAGTTAGATACTGTTTCACAAGGACTTGCGACACTGTAAAATGCTCTCTTTAAAAAACAATCTTTATTACATTGAGAAAGACAACAACTTTTTTAACCTTAAGTATCGATGATTCTTTTGGACCCAACACCTTGATATTAAAGAAGTGCGTGTGCTTTGCACCATGATTGCTGAGATTTAAAGTACTTAGTAAAGTAGATGTATCTTTCACTTAAAAAGACATGTTCGTTATCTCTGCTAGGCATAAGTCTGGAGGGGATCATGCATTTGGTTGTGTGTGCACATGTATGAGTGTGTGTATCTGTCGGCCACAGCTAATCAAGCAAACTACTGGACCAGTAGGCCTAATATCTTGTGTGTACATTTATGACTGTATGCACAAGGACCTCTCGTAGTTGCAGTGGTTCACAATTGTTGAAAGCCTGTTGAAATGTATTGTTTTATACCTGTTACTCCTCTTGACCAACCAGTAAGACTTCAGAGGGGTATTCCAGGTAGGAGGTTCAACAAACTCTGAGTCTATCCCTGAACTCTGAGTTGATTTACCCTGAGATGGGAAACTCTGAGTTACCGGTTCCAGAACAGCTGATCTGAGTTAGTTCAGTCAACTCTGAGTATGTTCACTCTGAGTTAAACCGACAATAAAAAGCCATCATCAATGGAGCTCCGACTCCACGATTCACCATGGCAACAGGTAAATAAAAGACAGCGCCTCCATTTTAATCCAGTGGATGTAGAGATATTAATGCATGTGTAGCAGACGGTGCACGTTTATCTTTAAAAGAAGAGCCTGAGTCAGAGCGCGGAAAGTGTAAATAAGTTAACCATAAAGTTAATAAAAAAGTTTTATTCAGTGTTGTCCGTTTAGTCATCATTTATCAGACTTACATTTTACATACACTTACACTTACATTTCCTTAATGAAGATAAAGTGGTGGAATCTGACTGTGT
>NC_065512.1:7952223-7965464 GCF_006386435.1 Epinephelus moara | reverse complement strand
ACCATTGCTCACTCAGAAATATTAACATATAATCCCCAATATTAGGCTATAGGAATTATGTTCCATCAGTGCGACCAATGACATCAGTGATAGAGATCATTAGTCATTGATACTACGTGTCTAAAGCTTCATACCGATTTTTAAAATTTAAATAATTATACCTACACATTATGTGCAATAGCCTAAACATTTGGGAGCTGCTGTAACAGACTGACAGTCTGATCCTTGTGCACAGTGTTATAAAAAATAATAAATATAAAAAGGACAGAGGTTTGATTCTGAGCTGAGGGTGAATTCTCGCTGTGTAATATTTGAATGTAAAGACAAAAACCGACGTCCAAAGAAATGATTGATGTGCATAAATTCAGTAACTTAAGACAGTCCTGAGTAACAAACTAATATCCAGCAGGATTTAGACTGTGACAGACGGTAAATCTCTGCTAATGAATGTGCTTCAATACAAGCTTTGACACGGACTGAATGAATGAGGAAATGAAACAGCGTGTAAGAGGGAGGAGACAGAGAAAAACTCAGGGTTTATTGAAGAAAACCTGTCAGCGAGCAGGTTATGTTCACAGAGTCTGTTACCATGGTGACTGACTCAGAGTTTCAGCTACCTCTCTTTCTGGAACGGATAACTCAGAGTTTCCCTCATCTCAGGGTTAACTTACTCTGAGTTTTCACATAACCCGCTTTCTGGAATACCCCCCTGGTTTTCCAGAAATCAACTCGGCTGAAAACAAACATCTATTGCAGGACACATTTTGGCGTTTGCTGTGGTCCAAAAACTGACATCCACAGAAAGTTTGGTCTCATTTTGAACCGCATTATCTGCAAAGAAATATCATATCCAATATGCTATGATCTACTAAAGTGAGGCAGAAGACGAGATGAATGAATCATAATTTTTCATTATCCTCGAGAGTCAGGAGGGGCATCTCCACCAGGCACAGCTCTCCACGGTCTGACTGCAACTCGGTTTTGTTCTGTTAGCGGCATGGCGTTATACCACACTGGGTACGTTTCAGAAGCTGTCTTAATTTGGAGGCTTGTTGATTTGGTCATTTGTCCTTGATATTTGTGCTTCTACCATAAGTAAGCGAGAGGGCAATGTAGTTAAATGGTTTCTCTAATCCTCATGATTATCTTGTATCTTCTAAAGCACGCTGTGCCACTTGTGCTAGAATTAAAAGAATTGTCTGGGTTGGCCGCCATCTAGCCTGGAAATCCAGACCCAAATCTAGAAAGATTTAGGGTCTGGCCATGAGTAATGAAAATGGCCCAACTCAAGGGGCGGCACCAAGCATGCATTTGTAAATATCACTGCACGCAATTGGATAACACTACGACCAATCAGAACAATACACGGGGTGACGTATACTCTTAGCTACCAGCGGAGCTAACTGGTAGATTAGACTCTTGCCGTATCCGGTCGGCAAAACAGCAAAAACGTCCTTCTTGCAAAGGAAAGACTCGAGCGCCGTCTTCTGTTCCTCTTTTAGAGAAAAAGCCAAGTCTAACTCGTTCATTGTAGCGGCCAAAGCCGTTTCAAACAACTGGTGTTCATCCGTAGCCATCTTGTTTACTCACTGATTCCGGACTTCGTCGTTGCAGCGCTGTCGTCATCTGTTTAGCTCGCCTCTGGCCCGCCTATATCAGATACACCGATGTGATTGGTGCAGCTCGGTTTCATGGGCATAGGTACTGAGCATCATTACTGATTACCAGAGTGACTCACTGAGCAAATTCAAATCGTGCTCTCGCGAGAACTCTGGATTTCCAGGGTAGCCGCCATCAGCTTGGGCAGCTGAAACAAGATCCGCAGTGTCCAGCTCACATCACTGTCTTTGACCTGTTTGCTCTGTCAGGGAAGATGTTTCATTTAACACATCTAATTTAACTTAAATACAGTGAAGACGACAGAGAGTTGGCAGGAGCAGCAGACACCATGATGAGCACAAAAAGACAAAATATAAAAAAAATTAAGCATGGAACATGCAGGTTTTAACTTTAAATGAAGGTTGTGAAATATTTATTTAACTATTATTTGCCGTGTTAATTTCTCCTCCGATCCAACTCCAACAATAACCATGAGGTCTAAATCGCCACCTTCATCCACAACTTATCGCTTCCTTATCTCTGTGGCATAATTGATATATTATTGGTTTATTCAGTAGAGGGAGATTTAATGACAACTGCTGTCCAAACAGATGGGGGCCAAACAGTAGAAGGAAATGGGAAAGGGGAGGGAGGGGGATGGGGTAAGTGAGGAGGTATTCCTGGACTGTTATTTCACATGGCGAGGCTGCAGGGGAGACTTAAAGCAGGATATATCACTTAAACCCTACCACGCGCCATAGCATAGCACTGTGCTCTTCGCGCGGCCGCTGGCAGACGCTCAGCCCGTCTTCCTGTGCAGCGGGTCCATCCTCAGTCAGCAGGATCAACCGTAATGAATAGAGGATACAGGAGAAGCTCGCTAATCCTCAACCCTCGGGCACGAAGGTCGCTCAGGCCTGCAAGATGTTCAGATCGCTGAGATTGTCTACTTAAAGTGTTCATGAAGATCATATCAAATTGATCTGTGAAGTGTTTTGTACAGCGTCTGCAAATTGTTGATGAAAGAAGAGCTGGGAATGTGAAATGTGAAGCTTTAATTTGATTTGGTGTACAGGCGCTTAAACTATAAACCATACCAGCAGCGCGCACAGTTAAGCACATTTATTACAAATTACAAACACTTTGCATTACTTAAATATTTGAAACCAGGAGCAACATCACTTTTCTTGTGATGCTTTCAGACGCCTTTCGCAAGTATTTAAACCTTTGAACCTTGAGCCAAATTGGTGCGATTTCTTTCAAAAACATGGGGAAAAAAGGCAATGAGCATCTTGGTAAGAAATGTCCCACAAATTTAAAAAAAAAAAATATATATATATATAAAGAAAATTATTGGTAAAAAAAGAACAAAGGTTGGGAAAACTATATTTATAATAATTATTATTTTTACATTTAAAAAATTATGTTACAGAATTATTATAAATCTTCTGCACTGTTTCCAGGTAATTTCCTTGTTTGTTTGTTTTTAACTTTCTTTTTTTGTAACTAATTTTCTTGTTTTGAAATGTATCTTTTTTTTTTTACTCATTTCTTGCTTTTTTTTTTTTTTTTTTGGGTAATTTCTCCTTTCTTTGTTCAGTGTCTTCTTCCCATTTTTTGAGAAGAAATCGAGCCAGTTGGCTCAGGTTTCAAAGAGTCAGTTTTTGTGGAGTATTAAACATTTTTTAGATTCTTGAAACTGAAAAGAAATGGAAGCTGAACGGTGACATTTTCAAATTTTCTGTTTTCAATTATTATATGTGCCTCCTCCAGATTTCTGCCTACTCCAGCTTTAATGAATTCAAAGTGTGTGTGTGTGTGTGTGTGTGTGTGTGTGTGTGTATTGCATTGAATAATCTTCAATTATATAATTCATGAATTGTGATGAAGCCAGCATCTTAAGGCTTTAGTTTAATGTTTTGAAAAATTATTGCATTGATTGCTCTGAAATTTTGTACACATGTATCCATGGTTACCAGAGGAGAACATTAGTAATTACCTGACTTTTTATTGAGACCCATCACCAGGTCAAGATTTTAACTTCTCCAGTCAATATCTCAATATTTACTGAATGGATTTGCACAAAATTTGCATACATATCCCCTTCGAGATTAATTGTGTCAACAAAATTTTAACTTGTTCAGTAGTTTTGTTAATGTCCAAATACCTGCAAAACTAATGACATGCAGGTGCCATTATGTAGTACTTATTGATAAATGGAGTATGCATAAAATTGGGATGTGCTGCTTCTCCATAACGTTGGGCCTTGAACTTTGACCCTGTTGCTCATTTGTCACAGTCCACTTAGCTTCATGCAGCAGCAGTAGTAGATTAAAGTTACAAAAAATATTTTACACTTCTGCCTGATTTCTACTTCTACGGCTGTGCCCCAATATGTTATGTGCAGGCACCCCTCACAAGCGGCAGACATGTGTAGTGTGGCAGATAGCACGTAGCATTTAATTTCATACATGCATGTTGGGACCAGAACTGTCCGGTATTACAACCTCATCGCTCTGATGTCTATCAAACACGACTTCTGCATCGTCTGTTGTGCCCGGCGCGCGGTCACATTTTTCAGGAGGTGTCCGGCGGCTCTCTGTGAGTCCCGCAAACCATCTCTGTGGCTCTGCGGAAGTTCTTCACAAGCACAAAAGTACAAATTAGACCTCACACTTGAATACGGCGTCATCAGTCATCGCAGCTTCTTTCAGCTGTCAGTGCGCTGTCATCTGTCCACACCTTAGTCAATGCAAGGTATCTTCCGCTGTGCCGAGGATCATGGGTCACAATAGCCAGGAAAGCATGCTGGCTTGCGAACTGCAAAATGTGATTGGATGCAGAAGGACATCCTGGTATTTTTGGCATACTGTGTTTGACATAATATGTTTTGGGACTTAGAAAATCTTTTTCTGGCATACTAAACAGCATCGTAGTTTGGGTATTAGAACGCATCTTCAGTCTTGTTTATATAAAGTTTGTGATTCAGTGACAAAGTTGAAGAGTTCAAGTTTAATTTATAGCTCGTCCACCTTTGTTTTTACTTGTGCTAACAAGTCCACAAAATGACCAGATTAAAGTTTTGGTGTTGACGTATTTCGTTTGGTTTTGTGGTGCACATCACTCAGCCTCTCTTGTGCATCCAGAGAGGACTCAGCCCACATTTGCTGTTTTGTAGTCATGTGGTTGGTTTATGCGTAGCATCGCATGCTGAATTACAGCCCATGAAGGAAAGAATGATGGCTTTTTATTGCAACTATGCTCCCGTCACGCTTTGAAGTGGAGAACTGTACGTTGACGCACTCTACCTGGGCTAAGGTTCACATGCAAAACCATAAATACCAAATGTCCGAGTGTCTGTCACTGAAGATGTGGAGCAGCTTGCTTTGGTCAAGTCCGAATAAATAGAATCAGGGCAGGAAATGAAAGTTGAAATGCTGGTTGTTACGCTGCCAAAGTAACTGGCAGTAACTACCAGCAGCAGTTTTATTGGCATCTGACTGGTGGCTGGTGTTAATTAAGGTATTACAATGTGTGTTTATGTGTCTGTGTGGCTGCAAATTTGGCAGCAACGTGTGGGAACTAAACGTGCGCGATTCTCTGCACTGGCGTTTGATTTAAACACTTGTGGTCACATTGGCTGCGTATTAGGTCAGTCAAATGTGTGTCCGTTTATCTGTCAGTCCGTCTTATCTTTCCAGTGGAAAATTGACGTGTCACATTAGTTATTCTTGAGCCTGCTGGAAGGGTTGAGATAGTAGCAGGTGATGTCTTTTAAAAACCCACCAAACCCACAGCCACATGTCCTAGTCACTCCGCGCACATTACTCATCCTGGAGGCATGTACACTTCACTACACACACACACACACACACACACACACACACACACACACACACAGGCTGTCCATCTTTTTACAGCAGAGTGGAAAGCACGGTTGAAGTTGTAAATTCACTTCACAACTCATCAAGTTGGACTTTCCTCCAAATTTAAGGGCTTTTTTTTCATATGTTTATTGGTGTTCTATCTGCTTTATATGACATCTTCTCTTATATTTGCATCTTATTTGTTTATAAATGTGGGTATATCTTTTACCTTTTTATGAACTTATTTCCCTTATCTGCATTTTACTTTATATTTGAACTTATTTAATTTATTTTGCCCTTGCACCTCAGTCTCTTTATGTATGGGCTCTCATTTGTGCTCTCATGTTCCTAATTTTTGTTTTATTTATTTATTTTATTTAGCCTTTGTTATCTCTATAAACAGACATCAACATATGTATGTAGGATTTGTAGGTGACAGGAGAGGATTTTGACATTTAAAGTGTCGTGGTTTCTGTTTTATAGTTTGAGCAGTAGTGACCAATAAGGCAGGTGAACAGTTCGTGTGGAGAGGCAGAACACATCGGCTGAAATACAATTTCGGACGACAAGTTAGATTTATATTGTTTGTTTGTTTGTTTGTTTGTTTGTTTTTTAATTTATCTACATACATACACAAATTTTTGTGTATGTATTAAAGATTAGCCGAAATGACTGTTGTATAATGGGGTAAGTCTTTGCTCAGACATCTGCTGGCTACACCAGATCAGCCCAAAATAATGGCCCATCAGACCGATAGCCAATGGGTTCCAAGATTGGCCTTTTTTAACCAGGTTTGTCCCAATGAGATCAAAGATCTCTTTTACAAGAGAGATCTGGCCAAAAATAGCAGCAACGCAGTTTCAACAATTAACATAAAACCCCATAGATTTAAATACCATTAAAATGATCAGACAGCCTGGACTGAACAGATTTAACTAAAGTTTAAATCATTTAGCGTCATCGTGTCTGGAAGCTTTAGATTTATCTGCAGATTGTTCCTGCAGAAGGTGCAGAGAACATATACGCTTTCTTTCCCATTGAAGTTCTGATTTTGGGCGCAACAAAAAGCAAAAAGTCCGGTGAACTAAGACTGTAATTTCCATAGATGAAATTTAAAAGAAGATAAGTAGGTCGGAATTTTACCAAGAATGGCTTTGTAAATAAAAACATACAATTGGCCGAGGCAATGTGTTCATAAAGCAGGTCAATTTACTTTTTACTGTAAAACCCAGATAAGGGTTGGGAGGGTTCGGATTTTAAGTGTTTTACTCTGTAAATCTTGTAGTCTGGAAAGCAGCTTAAAAAGTGCACTATAAATAAACTTATTATCAAGATGAGCACTAACAGGTAAAAGTCTTAATATCACCTTCAGTGTGTAAAGTTAATAACTTTAACTTTCACTTTAAAGATATTTTTTATCGATCTTTGGCAGGGAAATTTGATCGCAGCAGCACAACGGCAGAAATAGTACCAAAAAAATAAATAAGAGGTTTAGAAAACTAAAATAAGAAGAGAAATTAAAAATGAAAAATATACAAGTGCCTTTGGAGAAAAAATTGAGAGGTATTTTTCAGTCTTAGACTCTGAACTCTTCTTTTACAGTCGCTGCTTTAAAGTTGTCTCATCTGAGAAATGGCTTCATAGTAAACATGTTAAACCTGACTTTATCCTAACTGCTCATTTGTTCCTTCTCTGCAGCGTTCCTACTTTTTGGTGTCAACCTGTCAGACCCATTGTACGTCTCTGTCCGGCTCTGTAAAATGTAGCTGTGTAGTTATCATTCCTGAGGTCTCTTGTGAGTTTTGTCTCAGTCATATGATCTTTTAGGAGGGTTTGTGCAAACTCTGTCACTGAGGTGGTCTTTCTCTGCGGAGATGGCCTCCTGTCTGTAGGAGTCGGTCAGTCCCACTTGTTGCGGGGGAAAGGTTTCCTCATATTACGCTCTTTCTCTGTCTTGTATCTACTGGATTTGTAAGATTAAAACCAGCTAGATTAAGTTTTCAGTCACAGGCAGAGAGTTCATAAAAAGTGAGTGAAAGAAAAAGCATTTCATAAACAAAGTAAAACATTTTCTGATCAGAAACAAACAGATGAATTTTGGCATAAAACAGATAAACATGAACTCATTTATATTGCAGCAGCCTGCTTACTTATTCCGATCTCTTTCTCATTCCTTCCCTCTTCAGAAAGGTTCATATAGAGGTCTTCTGCTTCACCACGACTATTTTTAACAAAGCTTGAAAGCCAAGCATTGGACACACACACACACATGATCGCACAGACCCTTAGACAGGTGCCAACTTTTGTGCCGAAAAGCGTGGTGTGGTGTGTTGTGGCGGGGTGTGTGCGCGGGGAGTGACTGTGGGCTGGTGTCGGAGGAATGCTTGACCTCGCCGGCCTCTTGCCGCTGTTTGGCTTTGATCAAACATTCCTCTGGAAGTTTCCCCCTTCTGCTGTCACCGAGCCGCGGGGCAGTGATACGCTTGTGTGTGTTTTTATGTGTTTAGTGTGGGTGATGGAAGACGAAGAGAAGAGAGGGTGTCATTTTCTGATGTGATTTATTTGTCAGTCGTTTTATAAGCAAGATAAAAGAAGAAAATATTAAACATTAAAACAAAACCTGCACAAAGAAGCAAAAATTGTTAATGGTGGTAGTCGTACTGTTAAAGTCTTCCATCTAATATCTTGGATACGGGACCATAAATTAATCCATGCAGTATTTTAGACCCTTAAAACTCTGCTGGTCCACTGGTCAGTCTACATAAACATTGTTCAAACCCACAGAACTTTATTGTATTTTTTATTGGAGACAGAGTTATCAAATAAGTATAAATATATGCTAGGTAGAGCTTATTAAATATGAATCAGGATTCTGTTGCTGCATTGCCAATTTTTTTGCCTCAGATGAATTTGGAAACATATTTTAGTGTACTGTTTAGCTGTAAAATGAGAGCGTTTGTCACCCAGCCACCATATTGGAAACAACTGAGCTGAAACAAAACACCATCCTTCAGCGGGGTAAAGAAACATTCTCACTTTACAGCTAAACAGTACACTAAAATATGTTTCTGAAAACATTTGAGGCGAGAAATCATTAGTTTTCAATGTCAAAAAAATTTGCATCTTCGCATCGCGTAGAGTTCAACTTTAGTGAACTTTAACCTGCGATGTCACAGCCTCAACCAGTAGCAAAGAAGTATGTGTGGACGAGACAGTAATAGTTGCCATGTCTGACCAGCTGTTATTGTATGATATTAGCCATGAAAA
Organism: Epinephelus moara; assembly: GCF_006386435.1. Lineage (NCBI taxonomy): Eukaryota > Metazoa > Chordata > Actinopteri > Perciformes > Serranidae > Epinephelus > Epinephelus moara. The sequence continues at coordinate 7,956,732 of NC_065512.1, read as the reverse complement.
ATACAAACTGCCCCATATGAGAGATGCTCAGGGTTCCCACGGTCATGGAAAAAACTGGTATAGTCATGGAATTTCACAATCTCATCTTCCAGGCTTGGAAAAGTCATGGAATTAGCAAAAATCATTGAAAGTTTTGGAAAGTCGTGGAAAAGTTACCAGCTGTAACTTTAAGCCTGTCAAGCTAACGTTTGATGTCACAAAGACAGCAATGTTAATCGTAGCGAGCTGGTAATAAGAAAACTCACAACCGTAACTAAAATCTAGTGTTAAGTTATATTTTTTCAGCTTTCCAAAACTGGAAACTTCCTCAGTTTGGCCAAGCATAGTGAAAAAAAATCTATTCAACAATTTAATACTATGAACTACTTACAAATGCATTCATTAGTAGTATCTAGAACGTGATTCCAAAGACAGCCATGGTCATTTTCACTATTTTCTGGCTGCTCTACAGACCAAACAATTATTTGGGAAAATAGTCTGCAGATTAATCGATAATGAAAATAATCGTTAGTTGCTGCCCTAGTTTGAATATTCACTCAAAGCTTCATTGAACAAGCTGATACAGAATATGTATATATCAGGGTATCTGCAGGTCCTTAAAGTCTTTAAGTCTTAAATTCATGTTTAGAAAGGCCTTAAAAGTCAATAAGTAGTCTTAAATCTGAAAACAGGGCGTTTGCAGGTTTTCAAAAAGTCTTAAAATTTCTTGTTCAATTTTTGTAATATTAGGCCTCAATGTCAATAAATGTCATTTATCCATCTCTTTATTTCTTTCTGTCAAAATGGATAAAGCTCCTTTTGTGAAAAAACACTTTCCTTCAAATCTTTAAACCTACCACTAAACCTGATTTATTCATTTATTTGATGTATTTATTTGGACCCTCATTAGTCACTACCAAGGTAGCAACTACTGGTGATACTGTCTTTTAACTTTATATTATATATATAACTGTTGGCAAAATGTAAATGAATCTTATTCACTATGATAACCATATTCCTACATAAAACTTACCTCTGCATTGGACCACATATTCAATACCTACCTTTACAATTACCTGCAATGCTTGGATAAAAAGAAGATGATTGGTCCAGTTTTAAATGTGGTTAAAAAGTATCTTGAAATGGTCTTAAAAATCATTACATTTAAGTATCTGATAACTGTAGACACCTTGTGTAGGATACTGTCAGACAGAGTAGAATATGATGATTTTACCAACCTTTAAAGCTACCTAATAAACATGGAAAACTGGACGTGAACAGGTTAGAAAGAAAGAGCTGAATGAAGGGAGGAGTGTTTTTTTAATATGTCCTCTAATTTTATTTTGTTGTGAATATTGAATATTGAAGAGAGAAAGGAGTTTAATTGGTTGTTCTTTAGTGAGAGTAAAGCAGTATTGTTTGTTTGTATTTCCCAAACACAAATTAAGAAAAAAGAGAATGACCTCATATGTCGATGTCTTGGGTTTAATTTATGTGCAATCAGCAGGCTGAAAAATCTGCTGACTTGCGTCTGCATGAAGCCTTCATCAGGGGATTATATATGCTGTGAGGACAAGGAGAAGAATGGTTTTAGGGTTTTGAGGGTGGTTAAGAGAAGTGTTGAGATCTTGACTGGTGTGTGAAGAGAGTGTGGGATTGTGAGATGCTTCGACTGAGGGAAGAGTGTGTGTTGTGAGGAGTGAGAAAGCCTGGCTTGGGAGAGTGGAAGGAGTAGTAAAGGGGGGTTGTTCTTGATGAGCTAAGGAAAAAGCATGTTGTGGGTGTGTTTAGGAGACTTGAATAAAGACAGGAAGTGTTGCGGCTGCGTTGGGAGAAAATGTGTGTTGTGGGTCTGTGAAAAAACTTGTTGTGGGTGTAGAGAAAGTCTTAAAATAAGGAGACTGTTTGTGTTGTGGGGGTGTGGAGAAAGAAAGACATGTCTGGGAGAATGAGGGAAAGGAAGATGAAAATGTTTTTAGAACAAAGTGTGATTGTGTTGTTGGTTTAGACAAAGTTTTAAATCAGAAGAAAGTGTGTGGACGAGGAGGGACAGCAGAAAATTGTGAGAGTCTTGCTCGGGTCTCTGAAAGCAGCCAGGAAGGGAGACGGAGTGATTGGCTGAGGAGGGAGAGGGGAGTGTTTCAGGGCAGTAAGGAGTCTCGAGGACGTCTTGCAGAGGAGTGGACAGAGGCAGAGCAACGCAAGCAGTCTGGATTGGCTGCGGTGAGAGTGTGTCTTGTGTGTTTAAGATCCTGTGAGGAAGCAGGGGAGAGAAATCTGAGTGTGCACAAGGAAGGGGAGTGCTGGTAGGAAGGAGAGGTGAAGAGGAGGACAAGAAGGGAAGAGGGCAAGTCAGAGGGTAAAGATCGGAGCAAGGGGAAGGTGGTGAGGACAAGAGGGTGAGAAAGGAGTTTTGTTTGTGGGTGAGAGCTGTGGCACATGAAGAGCTGACGAAGGAGAAAGAGGAGAAAAAGAAAACAAAGAGGGGAGGGTGAGAAAAATACTGTAGTGGAATAAAGACTGACAGGATTAATGAGAGGGAGAGTAACAAGTGACTTCACAAGTTTCTGCTGCCAGCCAAAACCAGAGACAAAAATATCCCATTGAGAGGGAGCTTAGTGACAGGAGCTGGTGTTTTTTGAGTGCTCCTCCTCCTCCTCCTTCTCCTTCTTCCTCCTCCTCTTCTTCATGCTGTTGTTGGCCTTAACTGGCGGCGGGTCACTGGGGCGCCACTACATCGCCATGTTCGAGGCCACGCAGAACGTCATGCTCAAGCCTACGGAGACCTGGAGGGAAGCACTGCTGGACACCCGCGTCATGGACCTCTTCTTCACCGTGAGTATCCATCACTGATGTTTTTTATCTTGCTTAGAGAATCTGCAGGTTCTGATCAATTAAAATTAATTAATCGGACATTTTAAAATTCTCAAAACCTGTTTGAGAACCTGCAGATTTGAATGAAATTGTTCCAGTCGCAGTGGTTTTAAATTTTTGCTTTCGTTGTGTGTGGCATAATGAAAAAGTACGGACATAAAATTAACCTGCAGATGTCTCACCCTCTGATGTTCTTTATTTTGTCAATTAATCTGCGTCTGTCTGTGTGAGTGTCTTTCCATCCATCCATCTCTGTCTGTCTGGGAGGTCTGTCCAGGTTCTCATCCAAAGTCAATGTCTTTCTCTCACACACATTTCCATTTCAGTTTTCTTGTGTCCCTCTTTACCCTTTCTTCTTCTCTTTCATTTTTTCCCCTGACCTCTACATGGCGGTTTATTTATGATAAACAAAGAGAGACGGTTTGCCTTTTCATGTTGGGCAAAGACATTTCACTTGACCTTGTCTCCTTGGCGCATGTGAGGTTTTTACTGCTTTCGTGGGTTTTTTGGGCGCACCATTAAGTAGATTTATGGGTGCTTTGCAGTGGGGTCGTGTTATTGTGTGACTGTCCAGAGGACCGCCCCGTGAAGTAAATGTGTATTTTTGTGCAGTGACTTGTGTGTTTTAAGAGGCGGCCCACGCTGGCTAAAGCAAACGGTGTGGAAGGGGAAGTGTGGAACAAACTGGTCAGCTCCTCTTCCATTTCAGCATCCGTTTAAACCTAATGGCTGCCCTTCGCCAGATACTGCTCCACTGCTTAGCCTGTCCGCTGCCCTGCTGCCATATAGTGCTCCACTTCCCTTCTGTTTCACTACCGCAACCTCTGCAGCTACACTGTTACTGCTACACTACTCTTTCCCTACCTGTCAACTGTAAATATTGATACTGGTCCACTCACTTAACCCTTTGAAACCTACAGGAACACGATGGTTGCTTTCACACCTGACCTTGGTTTGGTTCGTTTCAATCAAACTCGAGTTCATTTGCCCCCTCAGTGCGGTTCGTTTGGGCAGGTGTGAACACAGCAATCTCACTCAGGTGTGCACCAAAACAACCAGACTGAGACCTTCTTGAAGAGGTGGTCTCAGTCTGGTTACAAACGAACTCTGGTGCGGTTCATTTGTGGTGAGAACGTGTTCCGACCTGGATCTGAACCAACTGCAGTAGGGTTGTACCCAAATATTCGGATATTCGAATATTCGTTTCTATGGGTAGGTATTCGTTATGAAAATTTGGTATTCGATATTCGTTTTTTTATTTACTTAATTTTTTTATTATTATTTTATTTTATTTTTTTAAACATTTTTTTTCAGTGCTAAATGTAGTCTTTCTGTTGTTGGTAAATGTAGGTTATCAATAAAAATCAAAACTTTTAAATTGCATTGTTAAAAATGTGAAAATATAGTATAGCCTACCAGCTGAGCTTGTGCACACGTCACGCTTGAGCGCATCCGTCTGAGGCTGTGGATCAATGCCAAGTTTTACCACTTTATCACTATTCCCTCTAACTTGTAGCTGTTTTTTCGTTATCTTTTGAATTTAATATGAATTATGGAACCGTTTTTGTCAACGTTTGTTTCCCCCGTTTTGTACAATAAATTATTGTTTAAAGTTTCAGCAAGTTTCTTTTGGAGTGCGTGACACAAGTGTGTTTT
>NC_065512.1:7905009-7951833 GCF_006386435.1 Epinephelus moara | reverse complement strand
GCTAAAATCAACCTGCGTAGTTGTCCCTCCATTGTGACATTAGAAAGTGTCACATTTATCTTGCAAGTGTACTCTTCTTCAACGTTTGCTTTACTTCCTGGATTTTTCCCACATGGAAATTCTGACCAATCAAGAGCAGCTTTCTCACACAAGACATTTGATCTGGTCCTTTTGTAAATGCTGCCGTGAGAACACAAACCAACTCTAGACAATTATACAACTTTGGAACGAAATTAGTCCCTGATTCAGACCACAGGAGACGACTCTAGGTCTGAGAGCAGGCTAAAAGTAGAATAGCTTTGGCCTTTGTTGGCTAGTTGGATCGTTCAAAGGGCTGACACCCTCTGGTCGATTGGGTGATCGATCTTGTCTTGTCCAACCAAAGTTCTCACTGGTTGGACAATTGTTAGTGTGACTTTGAGGGAGTGTGTTTCCACCAAAGCATTTTTTTTCCAAGCTGGGAGCGCAAGAGTGCTTTGGAGCACTGTGATATTTCATTTTCAGATGAGGTGCTTTGGTTCCATCTGGTCGCTGTGATACAAAATATCCACAGAAGTCAAAATGACAAGAAACAGGAAACGTCTGCAGGTCTTGAGGAGCTGCAGCATTAATTATTGTACAAACTGTACACTCTGCTGTACATTTACTTTATATCTTCACTGCTGAACTTAAACTCTCCTCTGTCACTCGTCCGCTTTCACGGCATTCATGGTCAATCTCTCTTTGCTCTATCAGTCTCTCCTTACACACACACACACACACACACACACACACACACACACACTACATACTCGCTCTGCTATTCTTTAAATGACCTTGAAATGCCATTTAGGGCTTCTGAATGGCTATTAAGTTTGTCAGTCGGTCTTAACTTTACTTGTACTTTGGTTGTGCAGTCTAGTGGTTTAACTCGTCCTTACAGTCCAGTCGTTCCCTGGGCAGCTTTTGTTTTTGTTCAGATACAGAACCAGAAACTTGCTGGCTGTTTATGGACCATTTTATCAGGAAGTGGTGGAAAATAAATCGGGTCTAGCTTTTGTGATAATTCTGTTTAGTGCTTTTACTTTTAACAGATGCTCAAGTGAAGCTCTGGTTGTCATTTGTGTTGTTGCTTTCAAAAAAAGACTTTTTTATCTTGAAGTATTTTTAACTTTTAATGCACCTCAGTGTGTCTCTTTTCTGTTTGGATTACACGGAGAGAAAAGAAACCATCTCTAGTGAGAGCCTTTTCTTTGAATACGGAAACCAAAGTGGTTTAAAAGCAGGGCTGAGCAATGAATAATTTAACATGTGATTTTCCAGTCGTCATGTTGTTAGTTTAATGTGTGCTGTACGTCTAAAAGATCACGACAGGTGGTGTTTCAATGTGAGGAAGCATCTCTGTTCTCACTTCAGCACGTTTTGTTTGCGTCGTTTGTTCACCATCAAGGAGACACAAATATCCTCTGGATCCTCAGGTGTCTCTGTGTGTGTTTAACATCGAGGTTATTTATTGAAGGTCACCACTGTTGAAGATTCCTCCTGTGGTTGCAGTTATTGTCTTTATGCAGCTGGTTTGAAGTGAAAATAATTATATATTCAGTACCGTTCTCACTGTAAGAAAAAACTTTTGCAGTAGTAGTTGTGTTTTGTTGTTCAGTCTGCAGATGCTTATTTGTATTTCTTTTCCATCACTGGCTGATGATCAGCGTTCACTGACAGCCCTGGGAAGAAAAAAGTTTTCAGTCTGATTGTTGCAACTTAATTCACAAAGCAATCACAAAGGACTGTAATTGGCTTCTTAAGCAGCGGTTGTAATCAGAGGTTTGTCACACGAAGCACACACAGGCCTAATCAAGGATTTGATTGGCCGGTCGCAGCACTTTTGGCATGAATAAAAATGTTTGTCATTTTTCGGTCGGTTCTGTTCGCTGCTGGAATCTGCAGGATGTGTTTTGTGTTGGTTTCAGTTTTCAGGCCTCCAGTCTCATCTCTCGCGCTGGTATTTCTAGTAGCTCAACTGTTTGTTATTGTAAGGCTGCTGTGGCACGGTCAGCTGTCTGTGTGTGTATGTGTATGTGTGTGTATATGTGTGTGTTACAGCATCCTCCTGGCTGTGTTGTGTGCATTTTTGTGTGTGTTGGCGCATATCTGTCTCTGTGGGGTTGTGTCAGTTTGAGTTGGTGTAGTGTATGTTTGTGTGTACGCTCTGCATGGATCTGCGTTGTGCCTGTGTGTTTCCATGTACTGTGTGTGTGTTTATTCAATTTAATGGGGTCCTCTGCTGTCTCAGCTGCTGCGTCTCCTCAGCTGTGAGGGGCAACAGGCTGGCTGAGGTAAGTTTGTGTGTGTGTCTGAGGAGGGGGTACTGAGAGACACGCGCCATCAGGGTCACAGTCCACAACAGACCGGTGGCAGGATTAGAGCCCGGCCCCAGGATTAGGGGCCCCTGTTAACAACCGCAGTAACCCACCCATCACACACACACTCGTCACCCTGTTGAGGGGCTCAAGGGGGGAGTCTCCATCCCTCTGTGGGTGGGTGTCTGTCAGTCTCCCATTAACTGGCTCCAGGGCTCCCTCACTGATCACTGTTGTAAGCTAATAGTGGGTTCCTTGTCTCACTGCGCTTCTTCCCCCACTCCCTAGTATTATTGGGGTTTATTATCATAGGTTTGGTGGGGTGTGCGTGTATCTGTGTTTGCAGTTACTCTTGCAAACTACTGGACCAATCAGTCTAATATTTGAGTGCACATGTAGACCTGTATGTTCAAGGAAGGTTTCATTGACTGTTTCACATCGTCATTAAATGCTGATCTGTCACTCTTAACCTGCTGGTAGGGGTTATTTTTCAGGAAAATGTCTCAGCTAAAAGCATCAAGCATCACTGTGTGTTGCAGGTCACATTTTAGCCAAGAGGCAACCTCTGAGGCTGAAAAATGAAGCCAACGCGCAAGTGCTGTGGATGGCCACTTGAGGCTGGCTCCAGAAGTGAGTCAGTCCTCATAGACCCTCATGTTAAGATGCCCAACTTTACAGCCGGTACAAAAACGATTTGGTTTCTGTAGCTAATCTCAACATTCACGACAACTGTACTGGGAGGAATTTTTATATAACTCACCTGTGTACATTTTATTAAGGTTTAAAGTTAGGCTAAATTCAAATGTCCGGACTTCACTGCACTTGCAAGTTCATGGACTTTGTGGTCTGGAAGTGCTTTGTGCTGTCCAAATCCACAATTCAACCAGTCCACAAGGGGCCTCAAGCGGACTTCCTGCAGACTTCCAGAGAGTCGCTTGGGATGCAGATTTCAACAGACTTCACAGATTTAATTGCCCACAATTCATTGCAATACTGACATGACGTGGTAGGTTTTTTTTTTTTCAATAGCTGAAAGGTAGACTGTGAAATTGTTACACAAACTGTCTGGTAACAAACATCCATTAGACTAAGCTTTGACCTGCCTTACATCCAGTGAAGTCTTGTTCCTGTGCAATGAGGAATTATTTCTATACCTCTGTTTGACATGCAGCAGACGATACTGATCTAAAACCTGTTGTCCGCTTGTTTACAACCCGTCATTGATCGTTTGATGGAGCAGTGTTCTTTTGTTTATTTGTTATTATTAATATCAGAGTAATTTTAGGATGTTTTACATTGCTTTTATTAGACAGTCACAAGTAAAATAATTCAGAATTTATTTTAATACGGGCAATGTAATTTAACATAGTTCCAGGTACGGAGCATAGCTATTGCTAACTTTCAGCTCTCGTTCCCAGTAACTGTACTGTACAAAATTTACAGCTTTCAATATCATAAAACCACTATATAATATAAATATGGTTATAAAATGTAGTACTCATTCAGTAAACACAGGACACCAATACAGTTAGCTAAAAATGGGTACAGCTCAGGTTTGCTTTCAGCCCATACTTTATCTTTGTCGTAAATTATTTTGTATCTGCAATCAATTTGATTTCATTGGGTAATGTGTTCCACTCTTGTCAGGAGAAAGCTGATTGGCCAAATTTAGATCTACGATGTGGTGTTTTGCAGTTGCCATTCACAACTCTCCTAGTCATTTTGTTACTGTCTGGTTTTTGGATCCAACATGTATCAGAGAGACGACAGGAAGTGAGGGAGAGAGACATAAACCTCAAGTGCACAAGGGCGCCCTGTTGCAGCAGCAATGTTGTGTTCCCAGATATCAGCAATTACAATGGCGAGTGCAGTATCATTGCTTATAGAAATGATGGACAAAACTAAGACAACAAGACCCAAGTTGTGATGAACAGGAATTTTCCTGCAGCGCCACGTATGAATTTTACACCAGCCTATCAGAACCAGTAGCCAGTATCTTTAACCATCAAGACCTTTTTGGTTTTGAATATCAGACATGATTGACGTCACAATGATGGCTCAGTCGTCTACGTGTTTATTGACAATGATTCCAATGAATCTACAAACCAGTGAGAAATCACTGGAGCCAGACCATTATTGATAGCTCCTGGTCTCCACCAGGCCTGAGGTCGGGATCTCCAAGCACATATTATGGAAATCAGCTCAGTAATTATACAGTTTGTAGCAGTCATTTTGCTGCCGAGGAGATGTTTAATCTGATGTTTAAAGTGTCATTCTGTCTCCTGAGGTTTTGGAAAAGCATCCATCTCTTTTCCACTTCAGCCAGTGACAGCTACGGGTCTGAGACTCAGAGGTGGAGTGATTGAAGGTGGATGAATGAGAGTTGAGAGAATCAGAAAAGAATGAGGGTAGCGGTAAAGAGAAAGAAAGGAGAAAATGAAAGTAGAGGTGCAGGAATAGAAAGAGGTTTATCATTTTTACAGGGGAGACAAAGAAAAAACACAGCACAGAGAAAGACAATTTACAGAGAGTGAAACGTGGATGCAATTTGCAGGAGCGTGAGAGAGGTTTGGGGATAAATTGGCCGTGGTAGATTGAAAAGGAAGAGGACCCTGGTGATTGTTGGCCTCCTTCAAAATAAACACGCTCCACTTTTGTCGATTTAACACCTCCTGACCACAGCACACACCTCGGCTCCAGCAACAAAAAAAGAAACAGAAGAAAAGGAGAGTGCACACACAGACTGAAGCGTCTGTAATTTTGGCCTCAGCTGCGTGTTTTTGTCTGTTTTGTGTTTCTCTTGAGTTTTTAGTTTCTGTTTGGCTCTGAGTGATTAGAGAGCGGCATTAAATTGTGATTATGTACCCATATGTAAACACACACACACACATCCAAGACTCTTTGGATGCATCTGGTTTATTTCATCGCATCAAATTGACATGCACACACACACGTGCTACAGTAAGACTGTAACACATGCAACCACACTGTACATGTGTCACACACTTTGTTACACGCATCCAACCATAAGTATAAAAGTTCTTATACACATACAAACACAAAACAACCCATGTGTTTTCTTTAATGCAGACTGGCTTTTACTCCTGTAGAACACCTCTAAAGACTTACTCACATAAACACACAGGCATACACGTTTGTACTTCCTAAACCATCAGGACTACCTGTCTAAAGCTTTAGTTATAATCGAGCGTGATGTGGTTATGCTGTAGCTACTAAGGCTGGGTATCCTTACCCAGTGGCTTTAAGGCAATGACCGAAATAACACCAGTACCAAGTAGTATCAAAACAATTCCTGCATTTGATCCTTTTTATACCCAGATATATAAAAAAAAAGATTGTTTGTATGGCTTTGCTCACAGCCAATCACTGCAAGGTTCAATGGCCCACTACTGCAGCAGCTACAACCCAAAGGCCTCCGTTGATGGAGTGCAAACTATGAACATGCATAGAGGACTTTATGCTCTGTTGCATGCTCTGAAACACCGGGTGGCATACGAACATTATTTTGTATGGATAAGCAAGAAGTCAACAAGTTTCACTGGTAAACATTACTGGAAAACTAGGCTGCCTGGCAGCACAGTAGTAAACAGAACTAAACACCAATGTGCAGTTGTGTACTGTAATCACATCTTTTGCTTACATTAAAGTCACAATAATATTATACTGCTTTGTTTCCCCACGGGTCGCCACTCTTTCCATGAGGGTTACAGTGATCTCTCATGTTCTTCCACAACCTGCGGCAAAAAGCCTCTTCTTTCCCCAGTTTGGACGGCTATTTCTTTCCAAGAATTTAAGGCTGGTTGACCGCCCCTCTGATCTCTCAATGAAGAATCGTTATTGGAGAACATTACGGGTGTCTGTGCAGGCGAACCTCCTCGGCCAGTCTTATTTATAGGCATCCCTGTTGAACTAAAAAGCGAAGCACGTACAGTGGGCAGCTAGTTACGAAAATTCAGAGGTGCATGACCAAGCATTGTGACACCTTTAGAAGCCTTCAGGCTTTACACGAAGAGGGTGATAAGTCGGGCACAGTGTATTTGATGGAGTTGGCAGTTTAGGGTACCGAGATGCATGAAAAAAAATGCTCGCTGCACCTTATTATTGTTTCCAGGCAACCACAGACTCACATCCTTATTCTAACCTTGCCATGTGATCAGTCTACTGTTAATTTATTCTAGTTATTTCCCAGTAATCACTGTGTAGTTGCTGACATGTTGAGGCAGAGGGTACTGTCTGTAGCTCTGGTTGAGGGTGACAGGCTGTCAGCAGATAAACAGAGATCTGTGTGGGTACATGAGACCCTAAAAAAGAGGGTGGATCATGGGGAGTACCACCAGTTGGTCCAGGAGCTTCGCAACCATGATGGCCATTTCCAGACATATTTTAGGAGGACTCAGGGGCAGTTTGATAACCTGCTGTCTATTGTTGGGCCGTATAGCTCTGGGGATCCAGCAAACGCTACCACCGGTTTCCCCTCCATTGTTTACTAACTGTAGACTTGTTGCTGTGACCACCACAGAAGGCCCGCCTCTCAAATCATCCAAGTGGACAATGGGAAAAAAGATGATGAAAAGTGAGTTGAGGTGGGGCGTTTTTCCGCACTGAGTTGGAAGTTTTATCAACTGGAGGAGTTCAGAATGCTCCGCCAAAATCGCCGGGCGCTCAGAGCACAGAAATGCGAAAACATTTACAAAAAGCCGTCTCCAGCTGCTCTAGTGCAGCTATCCTATGCTCTTACATGTTTTCATTTCCATTAAATGCTGCAAACAAATATGTGGTTTAACTGAAAATTAATGACATTGTTAAACAAAAAAATTGCTCCTCACCAAGGGACATGACGTTATATACTATCAGACAATAGAAATGCATCAAACATGACAGATTTTGTGGCATCATTGTATTAGTACCACTGCTGTTTGGCAATATTGAAGCACTGATGCATCAATATGATACAATACTTTCATTTTTAGATATTTCATTTATTAGATTGGCCAAAAACAGACCCACTAATATGGTAATTTTTTAATCTATGGAGCTTCTCAATTAAATTTCCAGGAAACATACTGTATGATACGTATCTACATTGTCCTCGCAAAGATAGAAAAGCCAGTCCTCACAGAGATAGAAGTACGAGAGCACACACAATAAGCATTTCGTGTTTAGCCAGTAAACACAATCAGTGTGGAGTGCAGGGACTGATGAGGCTGCAGCAGAGGCTGATTCTCTTCTGACTTGGCCTGCAGGCAGACAGTAACCCAATCTGAAAGAGAGCGGGAGGGTGACGGTGGAAAAGAGAGCGAAAGACAATAAGTTGGAAACACAGTGTTGATTTGAAAAAACAGAAAGATGAGCCTCTGAGCCCCCCGAGGTAACAGACACCAGGCTTTGTCTCCTTCTATAAATATCATTCCTCATTCTCTGTCTCCCCACTCCTCTCTTTCCCGCTCCTCTTCTGTCGTCGAGCTCTCTCTTCATCCTCTTTCCTTCGCCCTCTCCCTCACCTCATTGTCCACCTGCCTTTCTTCTTCCCTCAGTTTTCTCTCATTATAGCTCATTTTCTTTCTCTTTGCTTCGACTCTCCTTGTTCCTAACCACCCTTTCTTTCCTTCCCAATTATATTCTTTCACTTTAATATAGAATGGGTATTGCACCCAATACATCTTTGGTACAGACTAAAATATGTCTGCAGTGAGGTTTGGGTTTAATGAATCTGAGTCCAGTATCAGATCTGCTTTTCAGAGCCTTATCTTTTCAAATCCCTTATCAAATGTATTTAGCTTTAGCGTTCAACATTTCGAAGTAATTAAAGTTAGATAACCAAGCTCATAGAATCATTAGATCTGGTATCAGCTATTTTTTGTCTCAGACAGCAGAAACACAGTGGCTATGAGTTGTATTTTAAAGGGACAGTTCACCCCAAAATCAAAAAGACATATTTTACCTCTTACCTGTAGTGCTATTTATCCATCTAGCATGATTTTGGTTTGAGTTGTAGAGTGTCGGAGATATCAGCTGTAGAGATGTCTGTCTTTTTTTTCCAATATAATGGAACTAAGTGCCAAAAAATATTTATATTTGAAAAACTCAATGTCTCTTTCAAGAAATCATGACGTGGTTATTCAAGATAATCCACAGACCTTGTTGTGAGCAGTTGCATGTAGGAACTACTTTCTATCTACCGAACCATCCCATCAACTGTATCACGGCATGTAAACAGTAATGGCATTCAGTGGTGGTAGGTGAGCTAGCAATAGATGCACACTTGAATTTTGTTCAGTACAAACCCCCCAGCGCTGGGTGGCCCACAGTAGCACCAGGTCTAACCTGTGTAACAGCAGCAACAGAAAGTTTGCTGATCCAGCAGGGAGTCGGGGCTGTGCGGTCCCGAAGGGTTTGCACTGTTTGGATTCGGGTTGCTATGGCCATTGACTGGGGGTCAGTCTCTACAGCTGCTGCCCACTGTCTTCCTGGCGAGGTGGTCTCTAGCAGCAGGGAGTGAGGCGGAGGACACACTGTAATATCAGGCTCTCGCTAACATTGGCTACATGAGCCTGAATCTGAAGCAGCAGCCATGAAGGCTAAAATATTAGCAACATTTTCTCTCCATCTCTGAAACACTTTGCTGATGTTGATATGTTTTAGTTCGTTTATTGTCAGATTCTCTTTTAGACTTTGTTTCTGATAAATCCATCCTCCTTTTTTGGGTTGCTTTGCAGTGTAGGCAGTTGTTGCCAGTGCTGGAATAGTAACTTTCTCTGCAGGAATTTCCACCATTAAATCGGGTTTTCATCGAGGGAACAGCCAATAGGAACGCCCTCTCTTACCTGTGATTGGCCAAAGTCTTCTACCCCAGCTTTAAAACCAACATACCACCATTTACATACTCTTTTTTTCTTTCATATTTTCAGTTCATGTCATAATTTTGCCAGTTTTACACTATTTTATTGTGGCTTTGTTCTTGTGTGGCCACTTGTGTTCAGACAACATTTAATATTTGATAATATTTTTGTTAAATGAAAAAAAAAAAGTCCAGTCCAGTGTCAGATCAAACATAATAAGCACCAAATTAGCAGCTGTGACAACGCCAACACTTTGCTGGTACCAAATCCATTGATTAATCAGTGTGCAAAACCTGCTGTCATCCGAGCTGCATGCCCAAAATGTTCCATATTGTTGTATCTTGTTCTCTCTCCCTCCATCCATCCCACTCCCCGCATACTGACACACACACATGCTGTGTATCTCTAACTATAGTCAGACTCAAGGCGACTGACATTACTGGCATCGCACGGATCATTCGCTGGTGCAGCTGCTTTTTCAGAGCTCGCGCTGTTCAATCCTTTGGCCTTGCACTACCTCTCCCACCCCTCCCTCTTGCTCTGTCTCTCTCTGTGGCTCACTCACCCGGCTCTCCCCCCTCCTCCTCCTCCTCCTCTCCCTCCTCACTGAGCTCTTCCAGAGGATGACTTCACGCTCTGGAAGAGGGCAGCAGCAGCAGCGGAGACTATGGTGGCTACGCTACGTTAGCATCTGAGATCTCTTCCCAGCAGCGTGGCTTACGACCAACCAGGCACCCCAGCTGGAGAGCAGAGAGACGAGGGAGGGGAGGGGGAGTTGGGGAGAGGCAGCGAGAAAGAATTTTGGGGGGGAGGGAGTGAGAAGGGGAGAGGATTTGAGAGGAGGAAGAGGAAGAAGCAACAAGGAGAGGGAGGTTGAAAGTTTGATTGCCTCTGCGATGGGGCCATGCGCTGGCTTAGTGTGTGGAGCCGGTGAAGAAGCACTCACTCTGGATTTAAGAGGATGACAGTTCAAGACGCGGGAGAAGCAGAAGGAAGAGGAAAAGAGCTCGGACTGGCTGAGAAGAGAGCTCACAGGAGGAAGGCAGTTGAGCTCCAGACGTCCGCGTAGTGCCGTCAGTGGAAACCCATGTTGCTGAGAGGCTGTGATGACTCGCAGTGCTGTTACTGCTACTGCCTTACTGTAACGTTCGTCTTTGTGCACAGTTGAAACCAACAATGCCTCTTCTCTTGTCGGAGTGTGACAGCTCAGCATGGACAAACCCCCAAATCCCACAGATGAACAGGAGCTCGGAGCTGAGATGAGACTGAATCGAGGAGTCTTTTTCCGTCAGGAGCCGGATACCTTCCTCTCTGGGTTTGATTGAGGCTGTCTGCGGTGTCCAGACGAGCTCAGTGATTGTTTGTTCGAGACCAGGGGGTCTGAAGAGACGGACGCGTCGAAAAATCAATTCGCCATTTCGCTTCGGCTCAGCTTCGCTGGGTGGTGGGTGACACCAGTGAGTATTTAATCCTGACTGGTATCAGCTGAACTGTTTTTGAAAGTGGTGACAGGAGGACGAGGCAGGTTCACCTTTTTGTTCTCGCTCGGCGACTTTTCTATTTCAAAGTGGTGCTCTCTATGCTGTTTATTTTGATTTAAGTTTCATCGGCAGAAAGCATAAAAGTCTCGACATTAATCAACATTCGTGGATTAAATTTCCCCTCACACACTGTATTTCGGGGATGTGATGTGGGTCCGTGTTTCTCCTTTCAGAGACATAATATAAACAGGCATCTACTAGGGCTGAAAGGTCTTTAAAAACACTGAATGCAGTTCAAATAAAAGCCTTAAAAGGTATCAGAAAGTCTTGAATTTCATGTGCAAAGATCTTGAATGCTTTCCCTACCTGCCGTAGACGATAACATTAGTCATAACTTGTTGCATGCAGTTGCAGGCTAAGTATACACCTAAAGCAGGGTGTCTGCATGTCCTTTAAAAGTCTTGAGATGTGTTACTTCTTATAAATTGTGCCTTAAAAGTCAATAAACAGTCTTAAATTTGAGTTTGTGGGGTCTTAAATGCTACAAACATTTTATCTAATTTCTGTTATCTATCTTTTAATTTGTTTTCGTCAAAATAAGTCAACATCTTCTTTCTGGAAGTCCTCATTTGTGATTTTACAAATATTTAAACCTACTCCTCAGTTTATACTTGCACTTTCCAGTTGGCAAAATGTAGAATAACTTAACTGACTCTAATAACCATGTTCTCACATGAATCCTACCCCTGCACGGGACCAAGTCTACCTTAATACTCACCTGCAGTGACTGAATTTTAATAAAAAAGTCCAAATATCTATCTTAAATTTGATTAAAAACTTTAAAACAAGTAAAACTGGTGCAATAGTGATTGTGGACGCAGAAGGCTAATCGGTCCTTTGTTGGGGAGTTTCCATCAGGACCATCAGACCTGTAGCCAGCACACTGTCACTGCTGCCAGCCACAGTAGCTGAGAAGCTCAGCGGCTTGTAACGGGTGAACGTCAGTTATTGCAAAAACTTTACTGAACGTAAATCAGTTTGTTATTTTTATTAACAATGTTTAACTGCATGTGATTGTTGGACACACTCCACACTGGTAAATAAAACAAAAAAGTTTCTGCTGATTCTTTTAAAAAGTCATAAAAGGCACCAAATTAATTTAAAAATAAGGCCTTAATTGGTATTAAAGTGTCTTAAATCAATCTGTCAAAGCTCTTAAAAATGCTAAGACATAAGAAGTATGATTTTGTGATTAATCGTTTGTCTGATGTTGCACTGTAGAATCTCAAAATAATTGGTAACACCTTTTTTTTTTAAATAATTGCTTCTGGCATTTACTTAAAATTAAATTGTCCATAACCCTAAGTAATTGATGTCAGTTCTTGTGTTTTGGGGGCTTTTTGCATTCAATCGTTTAAAAAGTCTCAAATCTAACTTGCCTGAAGCTGTAGACACCCTGATTAAAACAATCTTATTTTCTTCTATACCAAGATAACAGTGGCACAAAAGAACACAGTTATAATGATCTGGCGGATTTTATACTCAATAATAAGCGAAGTAGGTAAAAAGCAAGACTCATCCTGGAAAACAAAAGAACAATGTGCAAAACAGATAAACACATAATCTGTTAGTGGCAGAAATTATTAGTTATATTATGAGGACTTATAGTGGGGAAGTACTGACAAACGTCGTTCTTTGACTGTTTTGACCGTTAAAACTGTATTAAATTGTATTCTGTGTGGTATAAATATATAAAGGTATAAAAAAGTCTTAAATTTAATCCTGTTGGAGCTGTTGCATAAAGCCAAAGCAAAGAGTTCAAGTTGGTCGCCTTTAATAAAGAGAATTTTACGTAGTTAACAACAGTAAATCAGTAAGGTATGGCAAGATGTTAAGGATCATTTTCATGATTTGTGGAGGTGGTTACTCCAGCATGTGCCATAATGGAAGAATTTTAATTTGTATTTTATTTCATTTATCTTATTTTATTTTGATTTATTTATTTTAAATAGAACAAATCTGGTTGCTTGAACTTGTCAGGGAAATCTGATTTTTTATTTTTTTTTTAATATTTGTAAAATTACAATCTTTTACTGTAGTTACCTCTCAGATAAAAAAGAAAACGAAAATGGAAGTATCAATCTTTATAACAGCTACTGTTTATCTCTCCCACCCATCCCAACATTTCAAAAGAATAAAAGAAAATATAATATTCATGATAATAATAATATTATAAATAATACATATATACATTTGATTATAATGATAAATAACATAAAATAAATTTAAAAAGTTAATAATTTAAATAAGCTAATAAGAAAAAAATTAACATGAAATAAAATAATAAAATAAAAAATAAAATAATCTACTTTTGTACAATACTTCTTTTCTGTACTTTCTTCCATCTTATATCAAACAATTTATCTAGATTTCTGATTATGTGGTTTATTGTCTCCATTTTATACATTTTGTTAATTGTGTCCTTCCATTTCCGTAGCTGTGGCGCCTCTGGCTTTAGACAGTTTTATGATATCTGTTTATGTGCCCCAACTTTGAAAATTCTAAACACATACTTACTGGTTTGTTGAGACAGTGATGATGTTCTGCCAAGTAATAACTGCTCAGGTCTCAAAGTGAATGAAAAAATGCCGCTTCACTTATTTCAGTCTAATATTGCTGCAAAACTTTTTGAATTGTGTTTTATTTGAGGTTCAACTGCACCAGGATTTTTAAGCGCAGACAAAAATAAAATAAATTCACATTCAGTAATTTGCTTATAAATGTAAGTTTTAAATTGAAATGTTTAACGGTGAATTTAAGTTTAAATTAAATCACAGTAATATTCCTAACCATAAAAAACAAATTCAGAATCTATCATTCAAAGCACAAACTATAAACTGAGACCTAGACTCCATAAGGTGACGCAGATAATTCAACAAAGACAAAGTAGCACAGTTTAATATATGTACACTACAAACAGGTGCAGTGGAGTCAAGAAGACAAGTTTAAATTACTTCACTGTCGAGCGTGCTTCTAAGTGTTGCTGAACAGGTCGCTGCTCTGTCGGTGATTCTGACCTCTGACCTCCCTGTGGAGCCATCAGACATGTTTTCTCAGATGACATGAGTCAAAGCTGTCACCATTTAAATTGTGCTTATACTGCAGTTTCCCATCACACCTTCTCTGTTTCACTGAGTTCAGCTGGTTTTGCAGAGCCTTGAATTCATTTTTAAGGGGGACCTTAACTGTACTTACTACCTTGTTCTATTCGTACCTCAGATTACATTTCGTTGCTCTCCTCAGGGTTCTCCGAACTCTTTACATATGCTGTCACTTGTTGTCTCTTTGTCCTTCTCTCTAGTAGTCATCTCTTTGTCTTTAGTCTTTCTTTTGCTTTCTTCTGCTCTGGTTATTCCCTGTCCCTGCTGTATTAGAAACACCATCTGAGCGGTTTTGTAAAACTGGCTGGTAAAAGTCACCGCACTGTACATTTTACAAATTCATCAGCTTATCTTACTGTTAAGTCGGAGCCACAGATATTTCTGAGCCAGTTAGGCTGAAACGTGTCTTTGGACTGCTGCTTCACCTTAGAAGCATTACTGTTGCCTGTCTGAGGAGCCTGAGGAATAACTTTAACATTGACTTCACTGTTGCTGCCATTTACACATCATCCTTCAGGTTCCGTCAGCGGTCTATCATGTTTGTATACCTTCAACACTCCATATTATTGTAACCTGTCTGTATGTGTTCACAAGAGAGATTCTGCAACAGCAGCCGGGACTCATACACCTGGTGGTGAAAGGGAGAGAGTGTGTCAGGTGTTTTGTCCTGGAGGCGGAAGTTGGTCTGGCTGGTGGAGCATTTTGGCCAGTCACACCAGTGCAAACTTTGGCTAAAGTTTATTAGACGTTGCTGTAAATGTGTGCTGGAATTTCCTGCATTATGAGTGCTAGATTTGTGGGAATCACTGAAACAATCCTGCACAAAGCTTATTCTGCTGTGGTCTTTCATGTATAAAAGGCACTCTGGGGGAGAATGTCAGGTAGATGCGTTGCAGTCCTGCAGGTGGTCATGAGAATCAGGGAGGATTTGAGACATTGACTCAGACCACACAGCTGAGCTTTGCCTCTGTTAATCCAGAGGGAAAAATGTGAACCCTCCTTGTTCTCATGTTGCAGGTGGGCAAGAAGACAAGACTGGAATGATCTGTGCTTGTTCAGTTGTTAAACGTGACACTGTGCAGAAGTTTTTCCACATATTTTATGTCAGTCTGTCCTTTTCACAGGGCTATGTTCAGATATCTGAGGTATCTGCGGGTTCATTCAGAGGTTTATCTTCACTTGAGTACATTGTGTTATAACTTGAAAACAGAGACTGAGACTTACATTTATTCTCTCGTCTTGCAGGTACACAGGAAGATTCGGGAGGACTCGGACATGGCCCAGGACTCCTTACAGTGCCTGGCCCAGCTGGCCTCCATGCACGGGCCCATCTTCCCCGACGAGAGTGCCCAGGTCTCCTACCTGGCTCACCTGGTGGAGGGCCTGCTCAGCATGATCAACGGGTCAGTGTGTCACTGTGCTGGAAAGCTGAACTTACAGTTTGTCGGTGGCTCAGAGCTCCTTTCAGTTCTGTGCTTAGTGCTTTGCAGCAGCTTGTAGTTAAAACTAAAGGGATGAACGTCATACACTCACTTTGTTTGTCTTTACTTGGTGAAGTGTTTTAAGCCAGGCTAGTGGCTTAATGGATCGCAGTGTTGGTCTGTCTGTCAGTGGTCTGGTCCAATATCTCAACAGCTATTAAATGGATGCCGATTGAAGTCCCCCTCCAGACATGTTTTAAATACTTATAGCAATACTAATATTTTGTTTAGCATGGTTTTCCCACATGAAAGGTAAAAAAAAAAATTCTGACAAGGGTCTGGCAGCAGATCTACTCTGTCTCCCTCACTGAGAAACTCTGGATCTGGCCTCTGCCCCGCCCACCACCACTGTTTGTGGTACGTTTAGCTTTCTACCTTCTTCAGGGCTGCTTGCGTTAGGTTGACCGGTGAAAGATGAGTATTCGCCAGAATGGCTAGTGCTAGCATCAGAGGAAACATTGTAGAGATGCAGCCAGACATGTTTGACCCTCAGTCAGACCCAGACTCAGATGAGATGAGGAGTCTGTTGTGCACCAAAATAGACGACAGGCAGACTTATCAGAATGGTATCAGCAGTTAGCATCTTTTATTTGTTTCTGTTGTTTTTTAGCTTGTAGCCTAACTGGCAGTTTCGGACACATTGTTGTTTTTTGTGAAACTTACAGTAATATCTGCTACGATGGAGTTTTTGGAAGGTATAGTGAAAGGAAGCTTGAAGATCCGACCTGCATCCAAAATCTGGTCACTGTAACATGTTTGCTGTCACAGCTTTCATCATGCTAATGCTAAGTCTGATCTCTGCACTGACAAGTCCGATCTGCGCTGGGCTGTGCTCAGGTTTGTTTGCCATTGTTGTGTCGAAGTCCCATATAAGACAGCGACTGGCTTTCATATTAGTGACATGCCTAATCTAGCTTGCCTGGTGTACATTTGCAACTGGGAGATATTTTCCTCGAGGACTTTCTACCAGGGGATTTCTTGGTAAGGGTTAGGAAAAAAGTCCTGGTTTGGGTTAAAATGAAGACATTTCTCTCAGAACAGGCTGTCTTGGAGAAAGCCTACAAGAAACACTTACCCCATGTGCTATACACTGGTATTGGTATCATACAGACGCCTGGGAAGCATACCTCCACCAGATGACACCACCAGATTTATCTCAGATTTTAGGGAAGTGCCAGGCATCACCCCCTTCAGTAGAGGAATGTGAACGCCTCTATAGTGACAAACTTTGCACAGAAACAAGTCGGTATAGTCAAGGTCAGACTTTTTTCACTCCTTTCACAAGACATTACCACATGGATAATTGATATCAGTTGAAAATAAAGGGCAAATTGCACTCGACTGCAAAACTTTATGGCCATGTTTTTGCCGTATATCATTAGTGCAATATTTTGTGTGAATCGGATCGTAAGATGGCGCAGATAGTGGTTGCAAGTGATGCAAAATTCATGCTGGTATTAGCGGCTGCAGTCCAATCTTCATCAGAGTCTAAGGGTCAGATTTATTCAGAATATAGTTTCATATTTTCTTTAAGTACTTGTTCTCAGCCTGGAGGAGCGTCAGCATTGTCCTTCAAGTTGAGCTCAGGAATATACTGACATATTTTAAATAGACGAGATATCATGTTGGATTCTGGTTATTGTGAGACACACTGAAGGTTAAATGTTGCTTGTGGTGTTTCTGTAGTTTGAGGCAAAGTACGAACTGTTATTGGCGTCTTGTTTGAATAATGTTGCCCCAGCTTGCTGATTAAACAGTGACGGTGTTGGCATCAGGGTGTCCACCAGCCACTGTGGAGAATTTCTACCATTTCAGGGTTAAATTTTAAGGATTGAACCAGTACAGTGTGTCTGAAGTGTATTTATCAGTGAAATGTGAGGTTGTGTGCTGATAAGTAGTGCCAGTAACAGGAATGACTTTAAGGACGGGTTTAAATTTGTCTTAAAACAACACTAATATGCCACATGCATCTGGTTATTGCTCCTCCTCTTCATATTAGCTGTGAAGAAATCCCAAAATCATCAGTTCTCACAGTATGGACCTGCTTGATTTAAAATGGTGTTTTCAAAGCTGCAGTTTTGTTCCAGTTGATACCAGCAGTCATTTAACTAATTTAAACATGTCACATTAATCTCTGTCTTGCTTTCTTTTGACAATTTGGCACGTCTTGTGTTTGATAATCTGCAGCACCTTCAGGTGATTTGGCACTGACAGGTGAGGCTGTTACGAACGACAGATGGAACTAATTCAAATCTGCCCATTGAAAGCAGATCCCCCGGGATGAAGAGGTTATTACACACCCGCCGCACTAAAATTAATGAACTTTCCTTTGCTCAATGAATCGCATTGTGCAGGGAATGACTGGAGAATAAAGTGCATAAAAATCACATGAGGTCTAAGGACTGCATTTACAGAATAATAATATTGTGTAATAAAGGCCACATGTCTGCGTTTGTGCACTTAAATCTAAATTTAATGCTTTTCTACAACCTCTGCTGTTCATTTCATGTAGCGTAGCGTTCACAAAGCAGGATCAGTCAGCACAGTTACTCTTCTATTACCTTGGCTACAGTCTCAGTGGCTGTTTATCTCCCTCCAGAATCTCAAGGATTTCATGTTTCTTAAATTCAGAGACTCAACAAGTGATGGGAGGCCAACGTCAGCAGGAGTGTGACTCATACCGTGCCATTTCTGCTTTATTTACAGGAAGTAATTGCTTGTTGAGTCTGTGTTTTTAATGGCCTCTGATTCCAGCATCTGTGCACAGTGTATGGGAAACTGGCTGGAGAGGGAACAACGTGTCTTCCAGTTCAGTAACAAATAGAGTTAACCAGGAATTTGCGTTTTCCCAGTTTCATCTGAAGCAGAATTTACGTGAAAGTGGATCAAATTATGGCTTTAGTCTCGTCACAGAGACTGTTTATTCAACGAGGGAGGAAAAGTCATCACTAGCAACCACTGAAACACTGGTAAATACTGGGTGTACGTGTGTGTAAGTGTGTCAGTCCTACAGTAGTTGCCCTCTAATTTAAAGTGAAGCTGTCCGACCTTTAACATAAAGCTGATGTTGAATCCAGAGTGGCATAGGTTTAATATTTAAACTATTTCTTCTTCTATAAAAAGAAATATTCTAACCTGCATTGCGTATGAAACCACATACTATGCTGTACATACCCAATATGTGTATTGTCATTCAGCATACTTTTATGTACATAAACAGTAGTGTGTGTCTTTTCGGACGCACTGAGCTGTAATTACCACGCCACTTCTTGAGAGCCTCTTTGCCATTTGGAGACTCATAACCATGGCAACCTGCGCCAGCCTCATCTGTACCATCATCTGCAGCATGATGAACCCTCTGGAGCTTTTATTTTTCATAACGTCTGTTGGAGAAAGTTATTTCAGCTGTTGGAAATGCTAACCACAGGCTAACTTGTTGTGTAACATCTTGTCACAGGCATCTTAGCTACATGCTGATAAGCTGATGTGTAGCAGGAATAATGTTTATGTGTGTACCAAATGTCGTGGCACACCATCCAAATAGTCTCTGAGATATCTCAATCTGGATCAAAGGGTTGGAGTGACCGACCAATGTCCCTGGAGCCACGCCGCTTGCATGGCTAACAAAAAGCCCAAACAATGATGTTCCATAACAAAGCTTAATCATGTAATAAGTCATCCATCTGTCATGGTTTCCCAACCACAATACTTCATATGGTGTTTTCTAAATTGTACATCAGGCAGCAGACTCATGACCAAAGTAATTCATCACTTATTGATGTTACAGAACTGCCATGGTCACTGCTGCTGTTGGTAATGTTTTCATCACTACTGCATTGCATTGTGGGATATTTATGCCAGCACAGTGTCCAATGTTGGCACACTGTAATGTTTATTTGGAAACATTATGTAATTCACATTCTTGTGGTTTCATACTAAGGCTTCAGATATACGAAAACTCATACACACTATTTTAACTTACTAAATAGCATGTTAGTATGGGTAGAAGTCATCTGGTAACTGTGGATTATTGATATCTGTCAAATAATTTCAAGCAGGAGTCGGACATCAATAACAAAATGTAATTTGAAGGGGCGTCGGTGGCTTAGTGGTAGAGCAGGCGCCACATGTACAAGGCTGTTGCCGCAGCGGCCCAGGTTCGACTCCAGCCTGTGGCCCTTTGCTGCATGTCACTCCCCCTCTCTCTCCCCCCTTCACGCTCATCTGTCCTATCGATTAAAGGCTTAAAATGCCCGAAAAAATATCTTTTAAAAAAAAATGTAATTTGAGAAATTATTCCATCTCGTAAGGGGCTCATTGCATGGGTTAAGTTTACTCTCAAAAAAAAAATATAAGATGCAAATCTCCTTCAAAAACAATCGAAGGCACACTGTAGGGTTTGTGCAAAAAATGCCTGTATTTTACGTGGCAATATAGATTAAAAAAAAGACGAAGGTCTGACTCAGAGGTCTTCATCTGGGTCAATGTCTGCTGTAGCTACAAACCTTTTTCACTATAGTCAACTAAATGTTGATTAGTGCTTTTATAGAGAAGTTATAAATATGTATAGATGATTAAAATAAAACACAAAGTGAAACAGCATAATGCACATAAATATAATTAAGCAGGAATCTAAACTATTTCAAGCACCTTGTAAGCTCATATGTCGCAAAGTGCTTCACAGTAAAAGACAAGAGCAAGACATAAAATACAGTTACCCACAAAATATGAGAAATTATAGTCATTGAAATATGTTACGATGAAAAATTCTGTCACATTATTTTGGCACATTTATTTTTCTAAATGAAAAGGAAACCACACTTTATTTTTTTTTAATGTATTCTAAAGAAGTGGGAAACACAGAAATCTAATAAATGAATATAACATGGAAATAAAGTTAAAACTGGAGCTGATTCATGTCCAAAATCAGAGTTTGTGGTCAGTCTGTGTGATCAGCAGTGATCTAAATGTATTTTTAACTGATGAAATAATGAAAGTGTGCAGTGAATTTTAGCCTCTTATTCAAAAAAAGTTAGCTCTTGTCCTTGTTTCATTATTACGGCATTTTCAAAACTCACAAAGCATCAAAATGGCTTTTGGTTTCCTCTAGAACAAATTGTGTGTGTGTGCTCCAGCGTTCAGCTCAATGTATTTAGCTGAAAATCCCTTTACTAAGCAGAACTGAACCTGGGTGTTCCGAGCAAAGGAAATAAATGTTCTTCGTCTCCCCAGCTCAGCCTCAAAGCCAGTTTTCATCAATACTTCCTGCAGAGGCGTCATTTTGGACCTCTGCGTCAAGAATCTGTAATCAGAGCTTACAGTCAGAAGTAAAGCAGCACTTGTTTCGAGCCTCCGTCCTGCAGAAATAATCGAATCTTCACTCAAGTAATCAAGGAGTCATCATCAAAGTGACCGACAGAAAAATGATCAGTTGTACTCGAGATGAATCGAGAAAGAGATGGGTTTCACTGGCGTTCTGCAGATGTGTGTCATCAAAGAGCCACAGGACCTCCTCAGTCTGTGATTCTTGTATCGGCTGCTTGTTAGCAGAGGTCGTGTGAAGAAATAGAGCTGTGTGATGCTGTGGATTTGCTCACAGGCGGCTGTTTGGAGCCCATTGATTGTTCCTGTGCGCGGTGCAGGGGAGTCACAGTGTGTTTTGGGCTACAGGAAGATGCATTAGAAGAGATTACTGCTCTGTTTTTAGCAGCTGGGTGAGGCGGCGGTTAGCGTCCAACACCAGCCTCAAGTAATTAAAAAAGGAAACACACTCTGCTCTTTCTCACCTTGTAATGCCAGAGTGCAGACAAAAGAAATTTGCCCCAGTTGTTCATGTGTTTAGTATTGTTAAAGTAGCGTCCTCTGCGGCTGCTACTAACCATTATTTTTAGTTTAACAATCGTTGCCTAGTCAAATATCAAAGAATAGTGAAAAACGCCACGATTTTCTAAAGCTCAAGGTGACAAATGTCTTGATTTGTTCAAGTCTGAAACCCAAAATATTCAGTGCATAATAATAAAACAGAAAAGTAACAAATCTGCACACTGGAGTCACTTTAGCCAGAGAATAGTCTGAGTTTCTGCTAGAAAAAAAATGACATAAGAATCTGTATGACTTTAAGAATAAAAGGCAAGAAGGAAACGATTATTCACCTTGTTCCTACCTTTGTCGTCCCTGCAGCGCTGTTTGAGCAAAGCACTGTTGTTGCTGAATACCTTGCTGACACCATCTTGTCTCTGAGTGCCTCACAGCCAGACCAGCTGTCTGTAGTGCTGTAGGGAAGGTGAACCAGTGTTGCCGCACCTACATCAGCAACCTGTGCCAACAGTGTCACAGCACTGAATCTAACTTGTCTAAGCAGTATGACAGTGTGTGTAATATTGTGTTTGTCATGCCGTGTGCGATTGACTGCCGAGCCTAAGCAGGCAACAGGAAGGACATTGAATTTCAGAGACGAGAGCACTCTCTCAAGCCCCCTATATACAGCCTGTCCAAGGCGGGAATGTTGCATCATTATTCTGCCTCGCTATTTCGTAAAACCATAGACTGTATAATAAAGATGGATAACATGACTCCACTCCAACATGGCTCCCATAGGTGTATAATAATAACTAAATACTGGACCCCAAGATGGCAGCTATTCATTCCAATGGAGTTGCTTACCTGGCACATACAGCAAAGAAGGTTTCTAGCTTTCAGGTGTACTTTCATGGTATGCGGCCCACTGAATATGTGCAGTAGTGTTTCTCCCACTGGCCCTGCCCACAAGTTCCTGCTTGGCTCCCAGACTTTACATTGTGACGACATCCCAGATTTTTTTAAATCACTTTTTCGGCTCAAGGAAAGTTTTACAGATACAAAACCTGTGGAATATAAAGAGTCATAATTGACCTTGTTTGCAGTCAGAACTATCTAGTAGCTGGTTCCCGCCAAAGTTTTCCTCAGGATAGATGGCGCTCAGAGTCTCGCAGTTTTATCTGATGAAGCGAATCATTAGAGGTCTTTGGACGGAAACGTTCTCAACCTACTCTCAAACTTTAAATCGGTAAGAAGCCCGGCTCGCTGGTCTGGAGCCGGGTTTGGAAAGTGAGATGCCTTGTGGGCCACATTTGGTAAGCACAACTGGTGCTGTGGGATGAACCGAACTGTTTCACAGACGTCTCTTTCACGTTGGTGGTCTACGGGGAAAAATGCTTTTTGGACTGCAGGGATTTTAGGCCACTGGAAAAAATCGGATGCAAGGCTTAGCTGCATCCCTGGGGGCCTGACCATTCCCCAAAAGTGAAGCCCAAACATCTCCACCGCCCCCTGGTGGCTGGCTGCAGGATAAGTCTCAACCCCGCCCCCTCTGTGTAAGCGAATAGGACATGGGCCAAACTAAAATATCAAAATACACGTCAAAGATGGTCTCTGTTCACGTGTTCTTGTTTCTGGAAAGTTTGGCTTTGATTAAGTTATTTGATGCTATAAAAAGCAGGTTTGACATTCGTAATGACAGCTGTGTGTGCCAGTTGGTGGCGCCGATCATGATTGGTTCAACAGATGTATGGGTAAGAACTCAATACCACAGAGATTGCTACTGCTCAGACTCTGGCCCCAGATTACGTCACCATTGCATGATGGCGGCGGCTTTGTCCGGGATATTTTGGCTTCATTTCTGTACAGTTGGAGGAAGTGGAGACGTAATGTCCATCTCTATGTACAGTCACTGCGTAAAATGTACAAGCATGGGTTGGTCAAAGGTCACTGTGACATCATAGTACACTTTTCTTTTTTTCTTTTTTTTTTTGCCATAACTCAGTAATTCGTACGTTAATCATGACAAAATGTCACACAGATATCTGATATGATAAAATGATGAAGTGATGACAGACCAAAAGGTCAGCTTCACTGTGACATCATAATGTTCTGCAAAAATACTTTTCTGGACATTATTCAGTGTCTTAACTCGGCAACAGAAGGGGAGACATTTGGTCAGATACAGAATACGTGACACTAATCTTGAAACTGTGGTGGCAGGGCAGATCGTCCGTGCTGCCTAGTTCATGATGTGTGTGAAGCATCCATGTTTTAAAATTTGTAGCTTCTTCACAGCAACATCCAAATGTGAGGCACTGTCTACGGTCATGGCCACACAAGTCTGTACAGACATGGATGTGAACTGCAACTCTAATGATTGGCGCAGACGTGCAACCACAAGATGACATTTCTAGTTGAATCATTTTGTGTCCTTTGTCTAGCCTCTGTGTAACTGTTAATAAAAGGGGATAGAAAAAAGTTATAGTTTATTGAAGGGTTTTTAACAGACACAGTGGCGTTCATGGTAGCTCTGTGTGTGTGTGTGCGCGCGTGTGTGTTGGAGAGATGATTATCTAGAAGCAGCATTTTACGTTAGTTTGCGGGTGTGTCTGCAGCCAGTGGTTCTGATCTGACTTACACTCACATATAAAGTATAAATAACCGAGACGTACACTTGAATGTGAGCAGCAGCTTGTTGTTGGACCATGTGATCCAGTGAGTAGGGGTCGCTCTCTTTTCTCTCACAGGCCCTCCCTCCCTCCCTCTCTCTTCCCTCCTCTCCTGCTCCGTCTGTAATCACCTATTCTTGGAGCTTTTTTCCAATTGCCTCATCGGAAAACCATGCGGAGAGGGATGGCCGATCTGCAGTGATTGAACAGTTCTGCTCGCAATTTAACTCCATCTGATAGGGGTTAGCGAGGCCTCTCTCACACAGCGTTCCTCTCCGACCGACTGTGGGAGAGAGAGGTGTGTCGGCTCAAACACAAACTCAACACTCAGACTTTTGCTTTTTCTGGTGCAGCAAAGGCAACACACACAAAAAAGACTAAAATATACAGGAAACTTCAAGGGTGGTGTTGGTTTTGTGGAGGGTTTTTAAATGAGGGATTTTCCCTTGAATGTTAGTAACATGGCATATTTAGACTTTGATCTGTTAACCTCTTCAGCTCTCAACCATAGAGCCATTTTTGCCTTTTTAAGAGGGGAGAGGGGATCTTTAGGTGGAGATAGCAGGTCAACAGTAGATACCACATAGAAGTAGTGTACATCATCTGAAAGCTTGGAAACCTGGAAATTAGTTTTTCTTGTCACAAATTTGTAATAAACATTGTTTTTGGTTAGACATTTATTTAAACTTTTAAAGTTGAGTCTATAGAGGTGTAGAACATTATGATTGAAGTATATAACAGCCATTCCCACGTTCAGTTATGCCTCATAAGATGTTACAGTATTTTTGGGTTGATACCATTAGTCTCACAGATTTGATGCCAAATTTTAACATTTTATATGACTTTATAGTTGATAAAAATTGTCAACAATGCCACATTAAGACTCCAAGACTTTGAGGAACAAAAATGAATGCTGGGAATTGGTTTCAAAAACTTCTGACATTTGGAGATTTCTGCAAGAATTGCATTCTTCTGCGGTTGGATGGTGAGCACTTCTGTTCTGGAAGCTGCTGAGAATCCTCCTTATTGTCCATATACCTACGAAAGCCATCCATCCCCTAGATGCACGAGGTCTCTAGTTTGAGGCTGTGAAGTTTCATGAGGCTGTGATTATCGTAGAGGTCACTGTGGGTCATTTTATACAGTGAGGTCAATTTCAATAAATGGTCTCACTACAATGAAATGGGTCCTATGGGGGGTAACGTCATCACAGATGAATAAAAATGGGCTCATTGAATCCACAAGAGTCTCAGCTTTCCAGACGGACTCAATT
The DNA here is from genome assembly GCF_006386435.1 of Epinephelus moara. NCBI lineage: Eukaryota > Metazoa > Chordata > Actinopteri > Perciformes > Serranidae > Epinephelus > Epinephelus moara. Next base: position 7,926,770 of record NC_065512.1, on the reverse strand, counting down.
TATACAATTCCAAGACTGTTTATGGACCCCAGTAAGCAGGATTATTCAAATAGAATAAGCAACTTTTACTGCATGAAGAAAACTGCATAGTTTTTGCCCAGAACTGCATGGGACTAGCATAAAGTGGGCCTCCCTGTAAGGTGGAGACTTGTGAGCACCCATAGATTCCATTTTCATTCATATTTCCTGAGATGAGAGGTGAAAGGACCCCTGTGAAAATGGCCATGCCAGTTTTTCCTTCGCCAAACTTTAGCCTAACTTTGAAGCGTTACTTAACCACCTTCCAAACAAGCAGCCACGACATGGTTACCAATGGATGTCTTAGGTTGTCTCGTTTCATACGATACCAGAATCTTCACTCTAAACTCAGCTCACTACAGCCTCTGAAAGATTGTACTGTCGGCTGAGGACACTGGCGTCCCTTCCCTGGGGGAGTGGAAAAGGTTCACTCATCAAAACATGTAGAAAACCCTGGCAAGTTTTCAGAATTGTTTCATCGTATAAGAACTTAATCCTGTTTGTTTTGTCGTGCACTCATGAGTAAAGCCTGTCTTAATATTGTGTTCTTTAGCTTATCACAGATCTATCTGTGTCATCGTATATGTTGTCCCATCTGTGCAGACATGGGCATGTAGGTCTTAAAATGAGGTGTGGTCATGCGCATTGTTGACATATTGTTATTTTGAGGCAGCAGAAAGTGACTGCACCAATTACCTAAAAAAAAATCCTGGTCTCAAGTTAAGATGGTGCAGTATTTTCCTGCTGTTTAAAGGGTGCATTATTTAGATTGTAAGATGCGCCTACATAGGCAGGTTCACAACGTGTGTACACTCTCACCCTTTGCCCCTCACACCTCACTTTGCGCCCAGATTATGCACCATTTAACAAGCAAAAGTGGAGTTGGAGAATGCATCTATAGATCATTTAGGGCCCTCTGTATTACTGAACAATGTCTGACACCTGATTAAATGCTCCTCGTTAACTTTGAGCTTTTTATTATTTTAAAAACGTGGCTGCATTCTTCTTCTTGTTGTGATCCTCCGATATGTCTTCACATTGATCGTACAGACACTGCGGTCGGCTTGTCCTGATGGTGCAGAATTACGATTACAAGCCACTTTTATATCTGGTTTTAAAATTCACCAACACCCAGCCAAATATGATTTTAGCGTGTCCACACATGTCACTTCGTGCTTCGTGGTACGATCTGATGATGAAAGCCTCCTCCAAACGAGATGTGTAATTACAGCCATCCTGTATATCATCATGTACTTTGTGTACTGTACCATGAGGGAGAAATACCATAAAAATAACCTCAGATGCAGCTGTGGAAAACTGCTCAGGGGTCAAGTTGCCCACGAGTTTTTGGTTAAGGATCAATTTTCATGCTTGTTTCCAAAACCTCAGTCACCAGTGGGTAAACTGGAAAGTGACCCCAGTTTAGCCTCTGCCTCACCCTGCGGAGTGGAAACTGTCCGTCCTCGGGCCAACGCTTGGGAAAAGGAGCAGTTTAACCTTTTCTGACAAGAGAAGGAAATTGATTTTGTACCACTGGATGAGTGGTGGAAGAAGAACTCGGATACTTCAGTCTAAAAATTAACGTTCTCGAGGTAGTTCCAGAAGTACTGTCAGCAAAATGTACTTAAAGTATCAAAAGTAAAAGTTGTCATTGTGCAGAACAACTCCTCACAAGGTGTTAGACAAATACATATAGTATATGCTGTACTGATAATTTCTCACCCTGACTCTCCCAACAGTATTAATCATTTTATTGATTTATGTGGATCTTTTCTTTAGTTCACATTTTATTTTCTGTGTTCTCAGGATTGAGATCGAGGACTCGGAGGCTGTGGGCATCTCCAACATCATCTCCAACATGATCACCATGTTCCCTCGAAGTACTTTAACAGCACTGCCCAGCGATCTCTTCACCTCCTTCATCAACTGCCTCACGCTGCTCACCTGCTCGTTTGGACGCAGCGCAGCCCTCGAGGAGGTGGTGAGTAATAAGGAGTTCATGCCAAACCTATTTGCTGAAGGTTTCAAAGGATTAACAGTGTTCAATTTTTTTTTGGTTCTTTCTTTATTTCATTTGAATATTTTTGAGGATCTAATGGAATAAAATAATCCAATATCACAAGGGAAAAAAACACACACATCAAGAGATAATCATAATAAATATTTTCTATAGCAGAAATATGTTTTTTTCTGCTTTCCTCTTCTGTTAAATCATCTCGTGAGCTCCTTGAATTTTTTTATTCTTTATTATAATATCATTACATTTAAAGACGATGTACAGTGACTGTAGGAGTTAAAGTGATCACAAATAGCCATCTTTGATATGTGAAATCCAAATTTTAAGTCACAGTTTAGGCCAGAGTGCATCAGTGACCACTGTTCAACAATGTGAAAATGATTCTGTGTGTATGATATGAACACATATTGAATATATGACCTGAGCGATTTATGTCACTGACTTGTCACTGGGTCATTAAAGACAACAAAGCCCAGAGATTTGAGTCTCATTATGACATTTTGTTGCTGACATCCACTCGCTCTTCTTCTCTTTGCTCAGCTGGATAAGGACGACATGGTTTACATGGAGGCGTACGACAAGCTGCTGGAGTCGTGGTTGACGCTCGTCCAGGACGAGGAGCATTTTCCTCGCGGCTGCTTCGTCCAGCCAGCGATCCAGGTTTTTAACTCGTACATCCAGTGTCACTTGGCTGCTCCTGACGGCACCCGGAACCTGGTGAGACTCTGATGCAGTATTTCACTTCACATTCATGATAAAACAGTGTGTTTTACTGAGGGAAGGCAACCCTAAAGATTTGGAAGATGTGTTACAGGATAGAAATGAAGCACTCTGTTCCATTAATTTCAGCACTATAATACTAGATATACTCGTGCCATTATGTTCAAAGCCATGATTGCTCTCTATCCTCCTCACAACACGTTGACTTACTTTTCCTTTCACATTTTCTCTTTGTGATTTATAAAACCCTGACCCCACGCTCACCTTCCTCAGTCAGTGAATGGCATATCATCTCATGAAGAGGAAGAGATCAACGAGCTGCAGGAAGACGACAGAGAGCTGTTCTCCGACCAGCTGTCCAGCATCGGCGTGCTGGGACGTGTAGCGGCTGACCACTGTATCCCTCTGCTCACAAGGTAAACTAGTAAAACTTAACCAAGTACTTCATACCATCTCCTGCTGTGACCTCTCCATGAGACACCTCCAGAAGGCAGAATTTCTCTCTTGACTTTTGTTTAGTTGCATAATTATAATTTCATTGGAGATATATTGTGATCTTGGAGTTCAGGTAGCGAACACTGTGATTGTGTTTCCCATGTTAACGCCAATCTTGTGACGTCGTCCTGCAGCCTGCTAGAGGACCGGGTGACACGGCTGCACGGTCAGCTCCAGAGGACCCAGCAGCACCTCATGGCCACGTCTGACCCCGGGTCAATGGACCGCAAAGTGCTGGACGACCTCTATGAGGACATCCACTGGCTCATACTGGTGTCAGGTCAGCAGCAAGACGTGACACTCTGTGTCTTTTTATTCTTAAAAAGATATAAGATTTTGGAGTTGTCTGATCTCTTTATACATTGACTGGATCAATTTTAGTGAAAAATGATATATTTCACTACTAAGAAATACACATTTAAACTAGTTGCAGTCAAGTATAACAGGGTTCAGACATATATTTGTGAAATCACAGAGGGCACTTTGAAAAAGCTGTGTGATGTTCTTCTACACTAGAATATGGCTTTTTTTAATAGTGTTCACAAATTACTTTTCCAGTGCAGTTTATTCCAATTAAGTGACGTTATTTGTGAACAAGACAAATGAGCAGAACTCCACCCGGCTGTGTGGGTTTGTGTTAATGAAATATTGTCTGAATCAGCATCATTAAAGGCGTGCACAGCAGCACTGCAGACTCCTCACCATAAACTTACCATTTAGGTTGGCTGGGCCAAAAGGAGCGGCCTTTAGGGATGAAATTCTGTATTTTATTTTAATTTTTATGACCCTGTTACAGACCTTTTTGTGAGCAGTTTCATGTAGGATCTGTTTCTTTCTACTGAACTACACCAGCCAACCATATTGCGCAGAAGGAAGTGTGCATCTACTCATGGACGAGATGTTTGACAGCACAAGATGTAAACACTAATGATGATAATCTAGTTGTGTATTTTTTGTTTTGGAAAAGTAGGCTTTAACATGCCATCTGTATCTGTCTGTGCATCCTTTAGGGTATTTATTAGCAGACGACCCTCAGGGTGAAACCCCGTTGATCCCCTCAGAGGTCATGGAGTTCTCCATCAAACACTCGACAGAAGTAGACATCAACACGACACTGCAGATCCTCGGGTCACCGGGGGAGAAGGCTTCGTCCATACCAGGCTGCAACCGCACAGACTCAGTCATCAGGTACTGTGTGTGTTAAAGGTCGATAAAATGCTTTGAAATATTTTAAGCGCTCATGTGGCATTGGATGCTGCTGAAAAACAAGACTGACCACTCAGGAATGTATAAGATGTGCTGAGAATGCTGTTGTCCTCTACCAAAACACTTTGACACTGAAGACTCTTCCGATTATTCCCATCATCGTACATCAGAGAAAACAGTAGGGCCGAAACATCCGTTGGATTCTGTTGAGTGAACCTGAAGAAGCCACAGGCAAAACACGTTGTTCTCTCTCAACAAGATCACAGTAATTCAGTTCAGTGTGTAGTGGTTTATGTTTAGGATTTTATTTGAGATTTTCCTGCATCCGACCAGCACCTGGTCCTTGATACTTTCTGTGCAGAGGGAGTTCTGCTTAATAGTGAAAAAAGCCAAACATTTGCTGTTTCGTGTTTCTTAGATGTGAGATTTTGATGCTTTTCTTTGTCGTACATGAGAAGAAACCAAAAAGCTTTGAATTTTTGGACCGTTCGTCTGATAAACGTACTATTTAAAGACGTCACCTTGGGCTCTGTAAAATCACACGGGGCACATTTCACTTTTTTCTGACATTTTATTGACAAAAAGATTAGATTAAATTGATACTGAAAATAGGGGAGTCCCCGACTAAGAATTTACTTTGAATATGATTCGTCAAGTCATGCCTGTCATCAACTAAGGGCCTGTCCCAATACCCACATTTCCCCTAGAAATACCCACTTGCACTTGGTTGTGCGCGGCCATGTTTAGGCTAGTGGTGTCCCAAAACAGAATTGAGGTAGTGGAAGTGGTTTCCAACACTTAAAACCTGCCCTAGATTCCAAGGGAGCCCCAACCCACACTTTCAGTGAAGTAGAAGATGAAACACCTTGTGAAGTCAGCAACTTCTGCAAGTTTTGGAAGACAATTCGTTACTGTGCGATCAGAATGTAGGCTATACAAACAAGAGATGGTTGGACTAGCGTAAACTCATTAGCAACTGGGTTGAACACAGCGTCAAAATATTTAAACAAAACGACGTACCCGAACAAAATCGATCAGAACTAGAAGACGTTGTAGGCACATCCTGTTTTCAGCATTTCTTCTCCGTTGATTCATCAGACAGAGAAGAATAAACATAGCACATGCCACAACACAAGCGCTGGAGCCGGCATTTTCATTGCGTCGCTACTATGCGTGACATATGCCTGCACTTCGGCCACGCAGACTTGCATGAAGTGGTGTCCCATTTCTTAGGGAAAGATCTCTACCCTAATATTTTTCACTTCCCTCATGAAGGGTCTCGTAAACGAGGGCACTCAATACCAAGTGGAAGATTTAAGGGCTAGAAATGGGATTGGGCCTTAAAGTTGAATCATGTTTTGTTTTGGGTTTTTTGCTCATTGATCCATTTTGTCATTTTCAGCATTAGTTTAAAAAAATTTCACACCAGAAAAAAAAGAGCTGAAACACCCAGTTAAACAATTCATCTTCTTGGCCTGACAAACAAACTTGGTTCCATCTATCCCTGTTTGTTGTGTAGAAGTGTGTGTGTGACTGTAGGTGCGGCAGCAGCGCTGTCCACAGTACTGATAGGGAGTGAAGAGATCGATAGACAGACAGAACACATCACTTAGTTCAGTTCCTGTTTGCTTTCGGTGGTTGGAAACAGAACTTTCGACTTTCTGTTGGAGCGCGAGAGAGATGTAAGACACAAACAGCTGTTTCTGAGTGTCTTCCTCTGCAGGTTTTGACAGAAAACCGTTTATAAGATCAAAAAATATTAACACTGTGTGAACACTACGTTCTATTGTGAGTGCTCTGATTTATGCATTTGAAAATGGAATGATCCTTTGTTTCATAACCACCTCCTTAGATCAAATAGTCGACTATTCAGGATCACCCCTAAATCAAACCACTAGTCCCCCTTTTTTTGCAACTGGAACCAAATGAATTTGCAAATATTTCATGTTTCATGTCTAAAGCCGCCTTTTTGTCTCAATTTTCCGGGAATTAAGTTGTTACTGTCTTCCTCTTTTTGCCATTAAAACACATACAGTGTAAACAAGGATTCAAATGATGCGGCTGGAGGAACTTTAAAGTTTTATATTTTGAATTGTGCAGCATTTTGTAAGTGTTCCTGCAGGATTTTTTTCACTGCAGTTTCTGGCTGTTAAATGAATTTCTTTGCTACCAAGAGTTCATGGGCTATTGAGCAGTGTGTTCCTCCTTTGTTGGGTTTCAAGGCGTCATAGGGGCTGAGACTCCTGAAAAGTTACTTACTGGCACCCGGCATTGAGAGCTGGAAGGTTGACAGCTTGAGTCTCCAAACTAAGAAGAAGAAACTATGTGTAGGTTGGGTGAAAGAGGAATTTGACATTCAGTAGCTGTTTTTCCTTCAACAACACAAGACTTTGTGGACGAAGGTCTCAGGTTTGAATTTGTGTAACAGAAAGAATGTTAAGCAAAGCATCTGTGAAAATGTCATGCAGCACATGTTCGAAAAGTATTTTTGACACTGAAGTTGACTCAAGGACCAGACAAACTGCTGTCAGATAGATGGTTGATGGTATGTCTTTGTGTCCAGGAGCCCTTGACAGTTTATTTCATCTTAACATACACACCTCCATATAAACTTCCAGAATAGACTTCCTTGCTGTCGGAGGCTGGTTGGACCTCTAAGTGTTGTCACAGTTATTATCCTATAAAGCTAAAAGGTGGGTCAGTGCCTTCACGTTCACACCCAAACACCATCTGAATGTGCAGCCAGTAAAACACAGAAACAAACACCCTCTCACTGTGGTTTGGTTTAATGTGGTTTTAAGACCAACATGCGGCGCATGTGTCTCAGGATGACAAACACTTAAACACGCACGGGGTAAAACACAGCTTAATAAAACTGTCACTACTATAGCATGAGCTCTCTTTCACACAGACATGGAGGTGTTTCTCTCACACTCCTGAACCTGAGAACCTTCTGATGATAATAAGACAGTCCAACCTCACAGGGAACAAAAATATAAGTGGGCTGAGGTGTCCTCTTTATATCCCCTTAAAGCTGGAGCAGGCAGAAACTGGGAAAGGCTACAGAATGTGAAAATGCACCCTCCTCCAGCAGCTCTCCTTCTCTCTTCTAAGCCCCTCCCATCACAAGACCACGAGCACATGTACGTGCTTCATACAGTAACCCCGTGTTTCCCTTACATTGATTTATTTAATCTTATTTTATTGGAGCGTTGCTCACAGCTCATTCACTCAGCCCTTCTTTGCCCTGCTGTCTCTGTTTATCAGATCACAAATGAGACAGGAATTAGCTGCTAGACACCCACGGTCACTCTGCCTTGCTCCCCACCACTGTGGACTACTTCCCCAGGCAGAGAGTGGGCAGCAGCTTGGGAGATGAACCTTCAGTTGCAGGCTGTAGCAGCTTGAATTTGGCCAGCACCAGGTGTGTAACAGCAGCAACAGAAAGTTTGCTGATCAGGCAGGGAGTCAGGGCTGTCTGGTCCCCTGGAGCTGGGGTTTGTGCTGCCTGGATTTAGGTTGCTGCAGCTGCTGACTGAAGGTCCATCTCTAGAGCTGCTGCCTGCTCTCCTCCTAGCGAGGTGGTCTGTGGCTGTGGGAAGTGAGGCGGAGAACACACTGTGACTCAAGGCTCTAACTAACGTTAGCTACATAAATGTGAACTTGAAGTCGCAACCGTGAGGCTTTAGCTCCAGTTAGCAGAAGGCTAAACTATTAGCAACATTTTCTCTACATCTCCAAAACACTTATCCAATATTGAAACGTGTTTTTATGTCACAGGCTGATTTTCTGAAGCCTAAAAAAAGAGCCAAGAGGAGGAGCAGAAGTTTAGTTTTCTCTCAGACCTCTTGAATTAAACCATGCTTAAAGTTTATTAAGGGATTTTTACCAAATGAAGCCAAAATTAAGCTGCCTATCCCAGCTTTGATATTGTCAGTCAGACATAAAAAGCAATTTGTAGTCAGCCTGGGCTCTGGGAAATTGTGATTTTACCATTTTCTGACTTTTAATATATTAAATTATTAATCAGTTAATCAAAACATAAAAAAGTGAGATTTATCGGTAATGAAAATAACCCCTAGTTGCAAACACCCCAGCACTGCCCGCTATTATAAGTTGATAAATAAGGAGACGACCAGGTGCCAGCTGCAGGTTAGAGTCAGAGCCTCCATTTCTTTTCCCAAACACAGTTTCAGCTCTGAATGAATTTGCTGCTGCAGTTAAACATTTTCTTCTGTGTCACAGCTCAAAGTGACAATTATGTATCCGCAGGACGGTCGAAGAAGTTGTTGATCGATAAAAGTTATTGAACAATTTTTTACCCGAGGGCTGAGATTTCTAACTTCCAGACTAAATGTTCAGACAGTACTTTCCTTCTGTACGAGGAGAAATATGTGTTTATGGTAATTTAAATGCCTCTCTGGTTGTTGCAGTGCATGCTGGTCCGTCTCTGCTACTGTTTGGATTAGAAGTTGTTCTCACAGTGTGCGTGTCCCTGTGAGGCTGTTGAACAACAGCACAAAATGATGCTGATAAAAATACACCGACATTATAATGAAATGGACTCTGGGTAGCAGAGCGCATCTCACTGCTGCTATCAGAAAGGATTTATCTTTTCAACAACAATTAATTGTGCAGCCCGACAGAATGCAACTGCGGTGTTAGAAACGTTGTGCAGTTCAGGGATGTTGGCAGCTACACTGGATGCAGGCGCACTTGTGTGTGCACAGATAATCACAGTGACGACAATAGACAGTCACAGTAGCCAGTGACATTGTCTGTTGAAGGTCGTTGAGCCCTGTGTTTTCTAGATTGTTCATTATGTCGAGGAGCGTGTGTGTCCAGTATGTGTGTGCGTGAGAGGGGGATGACGGCAATGACAGAGGATTGCTGAGATGAGTGGCCGATGGCGTTAGGTTTCCTATCAGCGAGCGTCCGACCCCGGCCCCGTAAATGTCAGCGTGGTTTTGTTTTCTGCAAACAATGTGAAACTGTGCACTGTCCTCGACGGAGGGGATGGACCTGTAAGCTGCTTTAAGCCCTCTGTCTCTCTGTCCTTTATATGCTCTGTGTGTGTCTGTGTTTGTGTGAGTGAGAGATGCACTGATTTTCTTGGCCAAGTTTCCATTTTAGAAAAGTGTGACCTGCAGATTCCTCTGATTTTCTTCATTTTTAAGGACTGTGATTAACAACGGAGTCTTTTTCACCTAAACCACGTTAACGAGGCTAAATTATTATCGCCGGTTGTGGAAATCAAAGATAACATCAAACAGCATCACATAATTGCAGCACACGGTGTCAGCAGTTTTCAAAATTATCTCCCTAATACCGTGAATATATCACCAAGTATTATTTTAGTTTTCAGTTTTTGTGTATAGAATCACTGCATTGAACAGGTGCAATGCTGCCACATACACTCCGCTTCTACAGTCACCTCACCCGGCAAATCTTGACCACCTGCACACCTGGATTGTTTTTTGCCTCTACCTTTAGATTTGATCACTTTTAATTTTAATTCAGTAATTCAGCTCCTAACTGGTAGTTCATGTTCGGCACATGGGAGAAGTCGCAGCTAGTTGCAATCTGCACTTCTCACTGCTAGATACCAGTAAATCCTACACACTGTTCCTTTAGATAACATTTACATTTTTTCCCAAACTGCACCAGGTTACATTTCTTTCTCTCACTCAAACTCAATATAAAAAAGTGCTCTATTAGACTTATGCGTATGTCGTGATGTCGAGGTCAAAATTATATAAATTCTGTTCAGTGTTTGAATCAAAAGCTGCTCCTTTATTTTTCTCTCTGCTGAGCTATTCTTGTTACGACCTTGTTTATATCATCCAGTCTATTTCAGTCTTCATTTCTCTCATCCTTTAGACTACTCACCTTCCTGCTCTCATGTCGTCTCACCGTTTCATCTCCTAACCTTTCAGTTTTCTACCTGCACGGACTTCTCTGCCATCTTGTCTCCCATGTTTCACTCCAGCTACTTTCTTTTATATTCTTCTGTCACAGGTTGCTGTCGGCGGTGTTGCGGACGTCAGAGGTTGAGTCCAGGGCGACGAGAGCGAGTCTGACAGAGCTGCTGAGCCCTCAGATGGGAAAAGACATCGTGTGGTTCCTCAGACGCTGGGCCAAGACGTACCTGCTGGTGGATGAGAAGCTGTACGAGCAGGTATGAGCTGACGTACCTCCACATGACATCAGATACTTTAGGCATGTAGAAATCACGGTCGATCGGGTTATGTGAACCTCATATATCCAAATCCTCACTCGAAGGAAAAAAAAAGTGTTGAAGAGCGTCGTTCCTGTGGGCTCCAGCAACACTAAACCCCTGAGCTTGCCTGAGAAGGACTAAATCCACAAAGCTGCTATTTTTAAATATCCCATGGAGAGAGACTCACTGCAGCCTGTTCTATTTTGTTCTGAAATTGTTGGCGTGCAGCCTCGTTCTGTGGACGATAAACCAGGTGCAGACTGATAAAGGAGGAAATACAGTGAGTGCTGGACGGAGCAGTGAGTGACAACAACCCTGCCCACATTTAATGTTTGTGGTGGAGACACTAGGGTCTAGGTACCATGTCTGAAGGGTTATACTTGGCTCCGAAGGTACCATACTGAAAGTGTTTGGTGGAAACGTCACCATGCTGCTGCCGTTTGTAGCAGACTATAAATTCGTGGTGCTCCCATTGCAATGAAATAACAAAATACAAGTTGAAATGTTTTATGCAGCTGCACTTGTCGCCATCTTCCACATGTTGTTTTTGTAGTTCTCTGCTAGTCGACAGTCTTCTTACTTTGGCTTTTAACAGCAGACTAGAACACCTGCAGGCATGTACGCAGCCCTGTCAGGTCCGAAAGAATTGCATCCTCAGTGCCTAGGATACTGAAAAAAACCGAGTACCGTCACTTTTTCCAAGTTTTGGCACTGACTTAGAACCAAAGTAAAATTCTCAGTCAGCAGTCATTGTATTTTTTCCCCATCACAACAGTTCACCAGATGTTTCTCCTCATCTCTCTTCAGATCAGCATCCCCCTGAGTACAGCGTTCGGTGCAGACACCGAGGGGGCCCAGTGGATTGTGGGGTATCTTCTGGAGAAGGTGATCAACAACCTGTCAGTTTGGAGCTCAGAGGCTGAGCTGGCCAACGACACCGTGGAGCTGCTGGTGACACTGGTGGAGAGGAGAGAGAGGTGAGGACAGAGGCGATGTAGAGCTGCAACAAGAACATGAATTTGCAATCATTTTTATTATCAATAAATTGTTATTTTTAAAGACTGAATAGGTTTAAGCCTCTTTGCTTCCTTTTGATATTAGAAAAATATAAGAAGAGAAGTCTGATTGATCTGTTTACCACATAAACAGCCTTGTTGTCTGGTGAAATGACAAATAAATCGTATTGTGTTAAGATATTGATAGTGCTCAGAAGATTTTGGGAAACATCTTTTCTTTCAGCCAAAATTAAAACATGTAAGTGGATCCTACCAGAGCACAGACTCTAACAGACACTCTGCCTCCTCCCTCTGTCCGTTCAGGGCGAACATCGTGGTGCAGTGTGAGAGCTGGTGGAACCTGGCGAAGCAGTTTGCCACCCGCAGCCCTCCCCTCCACCTGCTGTCCAGCTCCGTGCAGAGGACGCTGATGAAAGCTCTGGTTCTGGGAGGCTTCGCTCACATGGACTCTGACGCCAAGCAGCAGTACTGGGCTGAGGTAAGAAATGCAATGTGTAAAATAAGGCTGAAATGATGGTAGGTGCTTAAAAACTATGTATTTCTCTCTTGCTGAGAGCTGCAGTAATCCATTAAGGTGGAACATGAGTGGAACCAGAGTACATGACTTAAACTGTTTCACATCTGATAATGATGTGAAAAAAATAAAAGAACTTGTCATTTCTTTAGTTTTTGTCGAGGTTATTTCTCCACCAGAGTACATCAAAACAATACAAGTCTTCCTCAGAGCTCTGCAGACTCAAGTCTCATCAGAGGAGGAGTGATGGATCCAGTCGATAATATTCCCCCGTCGAGTCTTTTTCCCGTGTGTATAACATGATCCTTTTTGTGATCCTGGAGGCCTTTTGTCTTAATAGGCTGACAGTAGTAAATGGGGGTGCAAAGCCACAATGACTCCAGAGTAATTAGGGGGGGTGTTACAAGTGAGACGGCAGCTGTTGGCTCCTGCAGCTGCTTTGTCTGAACTTGGAAGGCTCTGCTGGAGGAGATGGACCCAGCAACTGATCAAACACTCCTTTGTTACGTCCCCACATTCCTCCTCTCTCCCTTACATGCACCGAGAAATCACTTTTATCCTCAAGTAGCTTGGATTTAGTTTGATACGTACAGTTTGTTATAAGTGAGTTCAGATAACACAGTTTAAGGGGCCTGACACAACGAGCAGACGGTCTACTGTCAGTCAGTGTTTAGCCATCAGAGAGCATTTATCACCCTCATCTTTGTGGTGTGTCCCACTTTGTTGACACTAGTCGACCATAACTGCTGTTTTGCGGTCAATTCAGGATATCAAATCCGTGTTGGAGACAGTGGAGTCCATTGTTGAGAGGAATCACTGATTGGCAGTTCAGCTGAGCTCGCAAGAAGAGAAACAGAAGTGAGGAACGTAAACAAACAACTGATGTCAAGAGGGAGTGAGACCAAAACAAACTTGTTACAATAGGAAAGATTGTTTGATTTAGCCATTGAGCTCTTCAGCAGAAACGGTTTGTGTTTGTGTTCATGTTCACGAGCGCATAGTAAAATAAATTTAAATCAGGAGAGACTCGTTTTTATCGTAAAAAGAGTATTAATTAACTTGCACATAAGAATGAAAAATGTGGAAAGTCTTTGGCAATTAGACCCCGTCGAGATGGTGTGATTTAAGGATCTATAGTTGAATAGACTAATAGACGCAGGTGGTGGTTTGAATCGTTTGAAATTACACTGAGCTTCATTTAGTCTTTAAATATCAGGTTTAACTGTCTAACTAGCGTCATGTGTCCGTCCCGTTGGTCTTTCCCTTTTTTTTTTAAAAAATGACGAATACAGACTACCACCACCTGCTGTAATGGAGAGTTACTTCCTCTCATGTAGGGACAGAACATATGTGCTCGTTGGCCGTTGGTTGTAGTGTTTGTGGTGTGTTAAAGTGCAGCTTTTTTTGCTGAGACACTGGCAATGTGAGGCGACAAAACAGTCAGCTTTCGTAGTCACCAGCTCTTTTATGTTGGTTTGGTGTGTCTGGGCTTTTAGGCTAAGATTAGTCAGAAGTTTCAGTCTGTTTGGCTGCAGGTCTGCCATAAAACCATAATAATTTTTTAGAATGTTAAATACGTAAAATGACTATTATGTCTTTTAAGTCCTGCCAGAAGAGATTAATCGCCCTTGACAATTACTGAATTTTCTCCAGGCTGCTTCAATTTGGAGACAGATTCAAACACATTCGAGGCAACAGTCCATTTGGATTCATGACCAGACGCTCCTTGTTTCTGTCCGTCCAGGTGCTCCACCCTCTCCAGCAGCGTTTCCTCAACCTCATCAACCAGGAGAACTTCGCTCAGATCAGCCAGGAGGAGGCCGTCAAACAGGAAATCGTCGCCACGTTGGAGGCGCTGTGTGGCATCGCAGAGGCGACGCAGATCGACAACGTTGCCTCGCTCTTCTCGTTCCTCATGGACTTCCTGTCCAGCTGCATCGGCCTCATGGAGGTAAGAGCGGAGTTAAAGTGAAAGGCAGCCTGTGTGATGGTGTTCGATCTGATTTGATACGTAGCGTTTAGCTTGAAAGACAAGTCAACAAAACTCTGGATACAGTTCATCTAAAAATATCTTTACACTCTAAAGTTAAAGTAATACGATGCAAAATGTTGTGATTAGAGTCCCTGTAAATATCTACATGACACATACATATGTCAGCTGACTGGTGGTTTTGTCGTTCAGGTCTACAGCAACACGCCAGAGACGATTAACCTCATCATCGAGGTGTTTGTGGAAGTGGCTCACAAGCAGATCTGTTACCTGGGAGAGGTGAGTTACACGTCTTAAATGTACCTGCAGATAAATTCAGTCATCACTGAAATTGAGGGCCCTTAAAGCCCTTAATGATTCCTCAAGATTTAGATGAAGGTTGAATGAATTAATGAAAAAAGGCCTGTGTGGCTGTCTGAGATTTTAACCACTGCCACTTCTGTCCCCTCATCCAGACGAAGTCCATGAAGCTGTACGAGGCGTGTCTGACGCTGCTGCAAGTCTACTCCAAAAACAACCAGAGCAGGAAGCGAAGCGACGCCACAGCGGAGGAGGACCAGTACCAGGACCTGCTGCTCATCATGGAGCTGCTCACAAACCTGCTCTCCAAAGAGTTCATCGACTTCAGCGACACCGGTGAGTCTGCTCGATGTCTCTGCCTTTAAATATCTACTAAAATGAGAATATCAGAGCAGAGGACTTCTTCTTCTTCTTCTTGTTCATGTTGCCTCAGGTGCTTGAGATTAAATTTTCAAACTGCTGTGTATTTCCAGACGAGGTGTTTCGAAACCAAGACCAGGGAACACCGGCGTCCAATCGGACAGTATCAGCAGCAGATGTGGTTCTTTATGGTGTCAACATTGTTCTCCCTCTCATGTCTCAGGACTTACTTAAGGTAAGACAGATTTACAATGCAGGTTTGAGCTGCAACAATGAGTCAATTAATCGAGTATTTGATCAACAATTTCAAGCAGAAATGTGATTTTTCGGGTTCTCAAATGAGGATTTGCTGCCTTTCTTTGTCTTACATTAAGGAGGGTTTATTATTTTTGGGTTTGGAAATTTTGGTTGGACAAAACGAGACATTTCGAACACGTCATTTCAGGCTCTAGGATATTGTGACAGGCCAAACGATGAATCAAAAACAGATCTACAGATTTATTGATAATGAACGTAATCATAATTTGCGGCGCTACTCCAGGCTCCACATTTCTGGATCTGTTTCAGTGACATGTTGTGTGACCTGCTGATCTCGTTCTCATTGTTTCCCCAGTTCCCCTCCCTGTGTAACCAGTACTACAAGCTCATCACCTTCATCTGTGAGATCTTTCCAGAGAAGATCCCACAGCTGCCGGAAGACCTCTTCAAAAGCCTCATGTTCTCCCTGGAGCTGGGAATGACCTCGTATCCTCCCACTGCCTGTGTGTGTGTGTGTGTGTGTGTGTGTGTGTGTGTGTGTGTGTGTGTGTGTGTGTGCGCACGCAAAATTTGTGGATGGTTGAGTTTTGAGCCTCAACATCTTTTTGCTACTGACCAAAATGTGGGCGTAACACAGAGTATTAAAATCTGTCAAGTACGGAAAGTTGGCAGAAATGTTTGCTCAGACTTGTACTCTTCTTTTCTTTCATCTCTGATCAGACAGTTTCTGAGAACTTTGGTTTCTTTTGTTAAATGGAAAACACATGAACTACACCAATAGTCTCCTCTTTTCAGGTAAGTGGTCTTTAAAAGTCACCATGTTGTAAACAGACTAGAAATTCTATTTACAAAAAAGTTATTCCACACAGTAAAGTTGCAGGTGCTTGGATGTAGAGAGGATATTAAGATATTTAAAAAACCCAAATGTTTTAATGTAGCAGCAGAGAAGAGTTTCACCGATTTTTGAGTGAACTGTTGTGTAGTTTCCTTAACGTGTGTGTTAAGGATGAGTTCAGAGATCAGCCAGCTGTGTTTGGAGGCTTTGTCTCCTCTGGCTGAGCAGTGCGCGAAAAACCAGGAGAAGGACACGCCTCTCTTTATCGCTACTCGTCACTTCCTCAAGGTAACCACACCTGTTCACTGCAGTAAAACATGTACATACATGCGCACTCTACCCTCAAGGGCGTAGGTATAAAAAGAGGTGTCTCATGCTTTTTTGTGATGTGTTGTTGTTCATGTGTTTTTTTCCCTCAAGGCAAAAAGGTTTTATTAATGTGAACGTAATGATACAAATTGCTAAAAAAAAAGAGCCACATTTGAGGAGTTAAAATACTGAAAGCTGAAGATTTGTAAGACACAAGACAGTTTGGGACACATCATGTTATTCTCTTTCCAAGAAGTCACTGCACCTGTCTGAGAAACAGTCGGCACATTTTCCCCCTCAAAACTACAACATGTCAGTTTTTGAATGCAGCTAAGTTAACTGTTGGTATATTACGGTATCTCCTCTAACTCTCTGCAACAAAGAATGAATTCATTTGCTAAAATGTGAAATTATTTCTTTAACAGTGTGCTATTGTAAACTGTGAAAATGTTCTTGCAACATTTATTTGGACGTACTCCTCTGTGTTTTAATAACTCTGCTCACACCATGTGCTGCGTCCTCTGCGCCCCCAGTTGGTGTTTGACATGCTGGTCCTGCAAAAACACAACACAGAGATGACGGTGGCGGCAGGAGAAGCCCTCTACACACTCGTGTGCCTGCATCAGGTGAGTGAAGAACACAGACATCCTGAGGCTTCAGTAAACGTGTCCTCTGGTCAAATACAGAATGATTGTACTCTGGTCTTTGCAGAAATTTAGACAGACGGACAGAAAGTTTCCTGCTCTTAACTGTTACGACATCGAAATATAACCTGTCAGACATCTTCATCAGGAGGCAGATAAATGACACCAGAGGCCCTCTAGTGGCTGGTCTGTGTCATAGCACATAACTGAGCCCTCATTACCACAACACTTGTTAAAGGCATCACAAATAATAAAATATAACATTCATAAAATTTGTTTTTTGTCAACCATCTAAAAAAAAGCCATCTACAATGTTTCACTTTAAAGTCGTCCTCAGTGAATGAGTGGTCTCTCTCCTGTCCCAAAAATCTGGTTTCTTGATTTTGATTGTTTTTTTTTTTTATCTTTATTGTTTTTATTTTTGACCCATTCAGTACATAGTGTTCAGTTATTACATAGAGCTCAGCCAACACATGATTTCTGAGGCACAAGTCAGTGTTTATGTTTGATAATAATACATCAGCTGATATTTGTTTTCACATCAACACATGGTATAAACAAATATTTTGTTCTTTTATTATGAAGTCAGCAGCAGACAGACGACAGGAAATGACAGAGACTCCTTTACATTTTGTTATGAAAGACTTTTGATGACAATATGTAAAAAAAAAACGGGACATTTTACTGTTGCATAAACAAACTAAACAGGGTGCACACATCACTGCTGAAAACTGTAAAAACAAAATCTGCAGATTATCAATTTATCAGTGCTCTCTAGTGGACGAACATCGTCATCCATGCATCATAGTTTTACATGGTTACATCACTGGTGTTTATTTCAATAACCTGCAGCATCTGTATGAAGAGAGCGTCACCTCTAAAGCTCCGTCTATTGTCTCAGAGTCTCTGCATCCCCTCCATGTTGGGTTTCAGATACTTCCATCACGGCGTAGGTTTTGCCTCCCTAAAAGCGTTACAGATCGTTGTCCTGTCTGCTGTTACTTATCTTAACCAGCAGTGACCACTAATGTCCATGATTTACCCCTGACAGTGTGTGATACTAGATACGTGTCTCTTTTGTTGTACTCATGACGCATTCGGGGACATAAAAGTTTACCTTACTTATACACTGTTTCTGTTACACATCAGCCGATGGTATCAGCTCTCTTATTTAATGTCTGGACCCTGAGGTGACGATCTGTTTGTCCTCTGTCAGGCGGAGTACTCGGAGCTGGTTGAGACCCTCCTCTCCTCACAGAGAGACGCCGTCATCTACCAGCGGCTGGCCGACGCCTTCAACAAGCTGACGGCCAGCAGCACGCCGCCCACCATGGACCGCAAGCAGAAGGTCGCTTTTCTCAAGAGCCTGGAGGAGTTTGTGGCCAACGTGGGCGGCCTGCTCTGCGTGAAATAACCACTGGAAACTCTGACTCCGCCTCGGATCATCTTTTCTCTTTGTTTTGTTTTGGGTTTTTTTAAGCAACCAATCAAAAGACGCCCCCGCTTCGTCCCTAAGAACTCTGGGTAGAAGAGGCAGCTGGAGGAACTCTCTGTCTCTCTGCCTGCTGAGGGATCCATCTCATGCCTGAATGTTTACCCCGTGTTCACCTCCTCGGATTTCTTTTTTTGGTTTCTCTCCCCGCCCCTCCAGCATGATCAACAGACCCGATGAAGATGATAATGATGATGATGATGATGATGATGATGTGGTTACCATGGAGACTGAACTGCCAAGCAGACGGACTCAGTCTGAGGATCCTTGTGACTGATGTCACCGAGTATTGACCATCATGACAACGAGAGGAGGCGGAGCAGCAGCGGCTGATGTTGACGGCGTCTCTGCCTCCTCCTCCACCTCATATACCTGGAGGCTGCACACACACACACACACACACACACACACACACACAGAGTGATACTGAGGGTAAAACAAGTTGTTGATTTTGAAAATTGAAGGAGTTTTTTTTTCCAGTGTGAGATTTTGTAGTTGAAAGTATTAGAGGGGCCATTTTGTTTCAAGAATGCCATGACGACCACACACACACACTTCTTTTTAACAGTGACACACACACACACACACACACACACACGCCGCCCCGATCCTTCCCAGAGTGCCTTTGTTTTGTTGATTGTTCTGTGTGTGTGTGCGATTTTATTTTGTCTCCATCAACTGACAACAAACTGTGCCTGCCATTCGCCCAGAACACAGCGGATGCACACACACACACACACACACACACACACACACTCAAAAAATCCACATGCACACACACGCACGAGATGTTGCCATGACAACAGAGGTATGGCTGGCCTCGGCTGTCTTTGGGGCTGCTGAACCGCGCAGCACAGGAGGGCATTTGTTTATTTGTTGGCGACGACAGAAAACCAAAATCAGATTCACTAAAGGGTGTAAATATATATATATAAAGTTTTCAAATCAGAAACCACGAGAGAAATGTTTGTTCAAAGACAAAAACAACAACATGACTGAAATGTTTTTATATGCCGGTGAACGGCAGGAAGAGTTGTATGTGTTGAACATTGTATGAATTCAGATGACGAGGGAGCGACTCTCTCAGTTTTGACCTTTTTGCGGTTTGGTATTTTTTCTCTATTCAGATGGTAGTACTCTCCCTGCGGGACACGCGAAGGCTCGGGGCCTCTAAAGTTTAGCAGATTTAATTTCCAGTAGTATTTTTCTACAGCAGCGCATCACTCTTCAACACACACTGGATTGAAGCAGAGACTGTTTGAGCTGAAGGACAGCAATAACAAACCAAATAAAAAGGAGCAGAGCCACTTGTCGAAGCATTATGTTGGAGACCTCCTCGTTCAGAGCACTATCCTGGTTATTGTAGAATGGCTGTTTTGTTAATGAAGTGTAAAAGTGTACATAAAGTTATTGTATAAAACCTCCTGGCCTCTGATGTTTCCTTTACACCAGTCGTGTCTGTTTTATGAAGCACAGGCCTTTTCCACAGCAGACATTTTGTCTTGTAGCAGGAAGAGCACGGGTGAAACTGAGTAAATTAAGGATGGTTCATTTCCATGAGGCGACCCTGTAAGATGAGCCGGCATGCACAATATCAGTGCCTCCCATAAATGGAATGTAGCCATCGTTAGTGTCAGTAAATACACCTGTGCTTTGCCTACTGTGACATGTCAAAATGTCTGCTGTGAAGAAGGTCTATTTTGAGGTAAGATATTTTTATTTACTGTTACTGTTTTTTGCAGAGACAGCACACAAATTAAAGTAATTACACCTGAGTCAGTTAGCAGCATTCGCATCTGTTGTCGCTGGGCAGGTCGACATAAAAATGACAGAGCAGCAAATACTCTACATAAGACAGCACGACACAAATGTCCATCAACGTGAGCTAATAAATGAGTACGATAAATACAATCACTGGTGATGACACAGTTTTGCTGATTGTAGCCAGAGCTTAAGGTTGGTGTTAAACACTGCAAGGCTTCCTGAGTCTCTGATGTTTTTGCGTATGAAATTCCACTTCTTCACGACTTTAACTAAGACAGCAGACTGACGAAAGTCTTTGTGGTGCCCGGTTAACCTCAGCAGATTCTGCGAGAGGCCAGAAAGCCTCCAAGAGGAGAAGGTGCAAGATTGTGATGTTTTAAGCGTCAGACATGCATCAAGCAATCAGAATAAGACGTTATAAAAATTTAGGAAATTGTGTTTTTCAGGACATTACAATGATGATGATCCCTTTCCTTTTTATTTGATACTTCTAGGATTTGTTTATAGAGGCCTGAGTGTAGTCACATGTTTCTGTGACCAGATTGTTGTGCAAATGTAAACTGCTTATTAGTAAGTGGAGACAGTGGAGGAAAACCCAACTGTAAAAATACTGTTTCAAGTGCATTAAAAATGTTACCTAAGTTAAAGTAATCAGAAAATGTACGTAAAGTATTAAAAGTAAAAGTGACTGATATACTTTTGTATATTGTCACAAGATGATTATTACTCACGCGTTATGAAAAAGGATTTTACTGTTGTAGTTTGTTGCTGTGGAGCTCATATTGAACTTTTAACTGATTATTTTCATGATAAATTAACCTGCTGATTATTTTCTCCATTAATCGACTGTTTGGTGTTTATTCTGAAAATAGTGAAACATCCCATGACAGTGACCCAGAGCCCAAACTGAAATCTTTAGTGTTTGTTTTGTCCCACAAACAGTCCAGACCTCAACATTATTAAATATAGCATCAAATATAAGCAGCAAATCTTCTTGTTTGTGAAGCTAGAACCATGAAACGTTTTTGCATTTATGTAAATATTTGCAGATTTTCTGTCAATCGACTAGTGATTCAATAACTTATTGTTTCAGCTGTAGAGCTGCAACGATTAAGTAATCAATTAGTTGTCATTATTAAATTAATTGCCAACTAACAGAGTAATTTTTATATGAAAAAATAAAAAAAACTTCTCTCATTCCAGCCCCTTAAATGTAAATATGTTTTCTTTACTCTTCTATGAGTAACACACTGTGGACAAGATAAGACATTTGAGGACATTATATTGGACTTTGGGAAACACTGATCAACATTTTTCATAACTTTCTGGCATTCTATAGCCCAAATAACTACTCGATTAATTGAGTAATTAATTACAAATTAATCAGCAATAAAATAGTCATTGGTTTCAGCTGTACTTGTAAAAAGCTGTTAGGGGAGTTCGATTATTAACAAACATATTTGATAAGCTTTTATGTTTTTATGCAAAAATGTAAACTAATTATAGCTGCTGCGCAGCGATGGGTCGGGTCCGGGCATTTTTAGGCAATTCTGAGCAACAAGCAGAAGAATTGGAAGACATTTAGGAATTTAGCAACACAATC
>NC_065512.1:7898742-7904948 GCF_006386435.1 Epinephelus moara | reverse complement strand
CTCAGGCAATTTTAAGCAATAAGCTGGAGCACAAGAAAATGTTTACATTATAATGTGGATTCTGCACCAGTTGAGGCTCGAGCCTGAAACCTCTGGAACCTAAGATGGTTATCTACCACTCTGAGCTAATTGGCAAGTAGCAACTCAACAGTGGCTTCACAAATTGAGTAAGCCATTCACTGTTGTGTAGGAAAGCAGCCATCCATGCATGGAAAGGCAGATTTGAAACCACTGTAAAAAATTCAGTTATTAAGACAAAAATCTGAAAATACACATATTGCATCTAGACAGAAAAACTGTGGGAGGAGATGGGTTTAAGAAGTTTTACAGTTTTTGAAAAAAACAGAGTGATGAACTTCATAATTTTTAATAGGTTTTCAGTATTGGGGCTACAGTTTGATGAAAGTTGTGAAGTTGTAGCACGTGTGGTTGATTTGTTATGGATTTTCAAAGTTTTGAACTTTAGACGCCTGTGTGGTTGATTTGTTATGGATTTTCAAAGTTTTGAACTTTAGACGCCTGCTGTAGCGCCACCATCAGGACTATTGGCTTGAGTTTACAGCTGAGGATATCTGGCATGAGACTGGACCTTTGTGCAAAGTTTGGTGAGTTTTCACCCATGGGAAGTATGATTTCCTAGGAAGAAGAAGAAGAAGAAGAAGGACAAATACATTACAGTGGAAGACAAGTAGAAAGTGCTATTAAAAATAGCCTAAATACTCAAGTAAAGTATTGGCCTAATTACTTAAAGATTTGTACCCAAATACAGTGCTTAAATAAATGTGCCACTGCAGCTAATGTTTGATTTCTCTAACACAGTAGTAGACTGTACAGTTTGTGTCCAAATTAATCAAACCTCCTGTAATAATCCTTAAATTTAAGACCAAACTCAGGATTAAGTTAAATTAATGAACACAGCTAAAGAGTTTTTTCATAGATAACAAATAAACATCTTATGTGTTTATCGGCTTATTTAATATTAAGCACAGACACTGAGGTGGAGAGAAAACGACACCTTTTTCCTTGTTATGTAATCAGACAGAGACTCGAAGCTGAGTCGTTGTCCCTCGTCGGACACCGTGCTGTTTGCCATACGTCATCATGGTGCGACTTCTCACATGTGCACAACACAGCAGCGGTGAGGAGCTCACCTGGAGCAGTTTGTGATAAGGTACGTTTATTTTAGTGCCATATTTTGATCTTATTGACTTTAAGTGTGTGTTAATGAGCGGATTCTTCGTGCGTTTAACTGTCGGTTCATTTACCGACGATCAGTCATTCATTAGCACTGGAGGAGACAACTGGTACAAGTTTAAATGGTGCATTCAAGACTTAAGAACAAAGTACAAACATGTCTGCATCGAAATATATTTTAAGTACCGACAGATGAAGCACAGAGGAGATGCGGGGTTTGATTCTGCCTCGGCTTCACTCCTCCACCATTTGTGACTCACTGCTCAGTCCTTCACAGCATTCATCTAACTGATACTAAACTCTGTAGGATTTATGATGACGTCGACCCCACCTGCTCCCCATGATTTGCACACTTTTGCACAATTACCGGTCTGAATTGTCACCATATCCCAAACCATTTAACCCCAGTTAGACCAGTTTCTAACACATCCCAGTATGGAGTCTCCCCCAGGCTGATTGGCTGAGGGCTGAATGCTGTAAAACTTTGGCAGCCTGAGTGCAGGTGCAATAATAAACTCAAGATTGTCAGTATTGCAGGGAATTTGATTGACAAGTCACAGAAACAACTCAGCAATATATTTGACAGTGCTGTATACAGGAAACTGCCAATGACTCCCATCTGGGCATCGATTTAAGGTCCCAAGAACCAGTCAGAACATGTACAAGAGGTCCTTTATTCCCTGTGCTGTACGGACTATGAATACAGAATGACGGTATCAGGGAACACTACTATCTCTATAAGAAGCAATAAGGGAGGGTGTGATGAATAAAAAAGATTAGTATTTTTGGAAAAGACTGTTTATTACCAGCAACAAAGCGATTACAAAGAACTGATGCAAATCTGAGCCTCCAAGCCTGAAACAATGGATGGACATAAACAAGGAGTTCTTTATAATGGAAAAGAAGAGTTTTCCTTTGAGGCCTAAGATGAGAGAAATGGACTCTTTATTTTAGAAGACAAGGACACAGCTTTACTGTGACTGTCTGTGGACAATAAAAGGACGTTTAACACGTGGACTCATGAATACTGAACTGCTGTGGCCCCACACAGGGCTCTCTGTGGTGTTTGTGTTTCGTCTAAACATCTAAAAGTACTTTAAATCGAGGTAGTTTTTTTATATATATATAATTTTGAATTACTTTATTGTGTAATTATTTGTTGAGTGTCACCACTACCAATATTTATCTTTTAGTTTCAGGTCTCCAGATCCTTGAAGGGCAGCTGCACACTCCTCTTCTTCTCCTCTTCGCCGTCCTCGTTCAGCCATGAGTGACAGTGACGACGACGTCCCGACGCTGTCCGCTCACACTCTGGCCGCCCTGCAGGAGTTTTACAATGAGACCAGAGACACCACACCGTCAGACCAGTTTGCTGTGGGAGCAGTGGAGGAGGACTGGGTGAGTTCACTGGTTTCAGTGACAGGAGACAGAAACACTGACTCTGGATCAGTTCTGGGTTTGATTCAGCAGTGGTGAAGGAACCAAAAGACACAGAGGACGAGACATGGAGAAGTGTTTTATTGGCTTATCACAGATACATAGTCAACATATAGATTAACTGTAACAGTACAGTTCATAATGCACATAATTGCACATTTGAGGGAACCCTGGTTAAGTCCTGTTACAGTGATCAACAGAAAATTGATCACTAACTATTTAGAGAGGTGATTAACAGTTGAAGTTGTTTGTAATGCAAAAAAAGTTTCTGAAATGTGAATATTTGCTTTGTTTCATATTATTGCAAATTAAATATCTTTAATGCATTTCCCTGTCAGAACCTGCACACTACAGCAGCTGTTCATTCATGTAACTATTTTTCATGCCTTCCCTGCTACTACCGCCCAGCTGTTTTACTTTTCTTAAATTTGTATTACTTCTTGTATTTTGTTATTTATTTCCCCCGTATGCAAATGTAATCATACACACGAACACACATACAATATTTAACAAATTTTCGCAAATTTAAGTGCTGCTGTAAGATATTATTATTTGAATTATTCTGGCTCTTATTTTACCCCTTTTTCGCATTTTCTTTGTCTTTCTTTTATTTTTACAATTTTTGCTTTATTTTTATTTTATTATTTATTTGATCCTTTTTCCTGTTGTTGGTCTGTACATCACCTTGTTTTCTTTGTCTTTATTTTATTTCAGCTATTTTTGCTTTATTTTTATCTTTAGTATTTTTATCACTTTATCCTTTTTTCTGTTCTGGACATCACCTTGTTTTCTGTCTTTTTTTATTTATATTTATTTTCTGTTATTGTTTTGTATGTCACCTTGTGTTTTTTGTCTATTCTTGGATATTTTCTTCCCGTTCCTATCATCGTAAAGTCACCACTGTTTTACACTTTCTGTTTTGTATTTTACACTAAAACAAAAAAAAAAAGGAAATTAAATATATTTCAGCTTTGGACTGTTTTGTTGGACAAAACAAGATATTTTAAGACACAATGTCACTATTTTTGGACATTTTATTGATGGTTGAATTGGAAAATTAACTGATAATACATATAATCTTAAGGTATAGCCCTAAATTAAATGTTTCTGAAGTTGATTAAAGTTTCCACAGCGTCACTAATACGTTTGTTTGTGTTTCCTCCAGCGGATGAGTCAGTTCTGGTACAATGACGAGACAGCAACTAAGTTAGCCGAGGAAGCCATACGTGAAGCTGGAGAGGGAGGCAGGTAACACCACACATGCACACACACACACACACACACACACACACACACACACCTACTACTATATAAATCAGTCTTTGGTTGAACTCATCGTAGCTCGTCGACATGTTGATTGAACTGACTGCTTCATTTTAAAGCCGGGATAGAGAGAAATCTGGAACCTGAAAACACATCCTCCTCCTGCAACAACTATTGGCAGCATTTTGTCTCCATCTCTGAAACACTTTGCTGTTTTCACACGTGGTTTATTGTCACACTCTCTGTTTGTTAAGTCCATCAAACTTTTTGGTTGCTCTGCAGTGTATGCAGATGTTGCCATTGCTGGAATAGCAGCTTCCCCTGCAGGACTCTCTGCCTTTGAATCAGGCTTTTCAAGTCTAGTTTTCTCTCAGTCCACTTGAAATCCAATATTCTCAGAGTTTAATTTGGGGATTTTTGCCCAGTGATGCAGAAATAGAACTGCCTACCCCAGCTTTAATGTGTCATAAGCTCCCAATAAAAGATGAACACACTTTTTTAACCTTTATTTTGTACATTTTCAATTTAACAAACAGGACAGTGGTGTCAGAAATATTTAACTAGCAAGTAGAAAGTACTAGTACCACATTGTCAAAATACATTGATTGATTTGTTTATTTAAGTATCATGCACATACGTAATTGTGCCCGGCTCACATGGGCTTACAAGACACTAAACTATATCAGTACGACAAGTAGCATAAAATCGGAATACTCAAGTAAACTACAAGGACCTCAAATTTGTGTTTAAGTACAATACTTGAGTAAATATACTTAGTTACATTTCACCACTGACTACAATTAAACCTGCAAAATGGCAGCTGTAGAAGGACGTCCTCAGTTTGTTTGACCACAGAGCAACAAACCCCAAATTTAAGCCTGATCTCTAACATATGTCTTAACGTGTCCTTTCGCTGCAGGATAGCGTGTGTGAGCGCGCCCAGTGTGTACCAGAAGTTGAAGCAGGGCGTGGTGGCTGGCTCTGATCGGATATCCGCTGTCGTGTTGGAGTATGACCGCCGCTTTGCCTCCTATGGCGATGACTTCATTTTCTACGACTACAATGAGCCGCTGGCTCTTCCGGGCAGCGTTGCTCCTCAGAGCTTCGACATCGTCATCGCTGACCCGCCGTACCTGTCCAAGGAGTGTCTGAGTGAAGTGGCCAAAACCATCAAGTACCTGAGCAAAGGCAAAGTGCTGCTGTGTACAGGTGAGAGGAGGCGGGGGGCTCGGATGTCTGATGCCAGTTTGTTAGTCTTATGTATTATGAAAGTCACAGAGAGAAGCACCTGTTTTTCTTAAAGATAATTATCTTAAAAATACAACTAGTTATTCAACATTTGGATTAAAAGCATTTCATCGATTGTGAGATAAAAGGTTTTTAACTTTCTGCAAAGTCTGTTTCCTACTGAGCCCAACATGAACCAAATTTGAGGTTGTATTTATGAAAGATTTCCACTAAATTTTAGTGGAGGAATTGAGCTGCAACAACAACTCACTTAATGTTCTTTGAAGAAGCTTTTTACATCTGATTTTGTTTCTGGTCTGTTGTGTTTCACAGGAGCCGTCATGCAGGATTTCGCCAAAGACCTCCTGGATGTGAGAGTGTGCAGCTTCCTACCAAAACACAACAAAAACTTGTCCAACGAGTTTCGCTGTTATGTCAACTATCATTCTCACCTGCTGTCCTGAACCTCTGTCTCATCAACACTGACTGTTCAGAGCAGAAAGAACCAGATGGAGGGAAGACATCATACAGACATTTTACGGCACAGTGCTTTTAGTACTGTGCTCCTGAACTGTTGAGGAATGAATGGATGCGTTATGACCTGCAGTGAAAGTGGACATTTTGTTAAATTAAAACTGAACTTGGGCTTGTTGATGGGTTTTTACAAAAATGATTGTAAACCGATGGAATTTATTGACTTATTATTTTGGTGAACAGCTTCAGCTGGTAATTGGGCAAAAAACACCAAACATGAAGTGGTTTCAGTTTTTTGTTTCACTGCTTTACTGTTTTGCATCATTTTAAATTAAATATCTTTGTGTTTTGGACTGTAAATCTCTGACTCTATGCAATTGTGATGGACCTGTAACCATCTATTAATTATTTTAAATCAATCAATTAAAGGGGAATACGATATACAATGACTAATGTGTCACAGCTATGGATTTTTACAGCGACCAAATACTGCATCACATTTATCTTTAAAGTTTACTATGACTTTTATTGAATGGCATTTTTATGTCATAAAATTTTTCATTGTTAAGTCATAGTATATAGTATGTCGTCCAAAATCACGAAAAAAAGTC
>NC_065512.1:7869439-7898242 GCF_006386435.1 Epinephelus moara | reverse complement strand
TGTAATACACTTTCATTAAAAAAAAATAGAATTGCATGCCTGCATCTGTAAAACATTCTGTATCATGACATTTTCTATGACTGCTCTGACGTCCTATACTGGACTTAAAATGTATTGAGAGGTCTTAAAAAGGGTCTCAAAGGTAATAAATGTTCTTCAGGATTCCTGCATATACCTTGGTTTTTTATACTTTTCATTTGAGTCCTCCTCACAGGAGACACAAAACCATCAACTGTCATATGAAATTAATCTAACAAGAAAGAATTAGGAAGAATAAATTAAAAGGAAAAGATCATAGTTTAGTTGTCATAGAAATGTTTATTTACTTACCCCCATTAATGATCTGAGGATCACACTGGCTGTTTAAGTCAACTGATTTCTGAGTTTTACCCAAAAAATACAGAATGAAACCAGTAAATCTACAAATGCTACTTTTTTTGTATAATTGATGACAAATTGTTATTACAGTGTGTCACGATATCCAGTTGTCAAAAGTACTTGCAGTTGCATTTTACAGCAGCAGGTGGCAGCATTGATCTGGTCATTGCATTTTATTCCATTGGTCAAATGTTTGCTTTAATTATGAAAGAGTTTGTCCACCCACATTACAAATATACAGGTCCTAATTTATTTCTGCTTGTATCTATCCATGCAGATAGTTGTGGTTTCAGTTGTCCAATTTGAGATGTTTGTCTTTGAGATTTATGCTTCCATTTCTCAAAACCAGAGCAAATAAAACCCAAATTATGTGCACAACAAGATACAAGAGATAAGTGAAATATGTCATCTGCACTTTGTCTGTGAAGATTCTCAGTCGTCCAGAACATGGTAATCTTAAGTGCTACATCTTTGGCAACTGGACTTGCTTGAGTTTCTTGGAGACGTTTTGCTTCTCATCCAAGAAGCTTCTTCAGTTCTAACGGACTGGTGCAGACTTGCAGGCTTTAACCTCTGTGTGGGTGCGAACCCTTACAGAGTTGTTGAGGTCACACATGAGTCAAGTGAAACTTTGGTGAAACGAGCACAAGCACATGGCACAGCACAGGAGAGCCAGTTCATCAGGTCAAGACTCAGCTGTCCATTTACATCTTAAGAAGAAGGGACACTGCTTCGAGGACAGCAATGTGCGCATCTTGGCCAGAGAAGAAAAATGGTTTGAAAGAGGTGGGGAAAAAGCCATCATCAACTAAAATGATCTCTCATTTCTTTAGTTTGTGAACAACAACAGTTTCTCAGAGTGAGATTCAGATTCTCTTACAATATTATTAGCTCAACAAAATAAAATCTACCACAAATTACACATTTAAACAGCTCCCAAATACAAAAAATGTCCCCTGGGATCTATATATATAAATCAAGAGGTGAATGACTGAGTTGTGTTTTTTCCCACCTGGACCTTTATGCTCTGCCATTTCTCCTCAAATCATCACACTGTAACCTGTGACAGGCTGTTATGATACCACAACTATCACACAGTCACATATGTGGAGTTTTTGTCGAGAGAGACGCTGTGCTGCCGCCAGAGGAGCCGCTGAATGAGTTCCCTCTGAGCAGTAAGTCACTAAAAGAGTCTGAGAAGTCCGGGGCTGTTCATACAACATTCAGGACGCCACTGTTTATTCCACACTACTGAAGCTGCTCCTCTTTTTGGAACCACCGCAGAGTCTGTAATAATTTCACTTTCAGCCATGCTTGTTGTTGCCGTGGGTAACAGTATAACGTCAATATATCAACAACCTGAAATACTGCGAGGATCACAATATGAACGAGATCGTGAACGAGATGATGGGGCACACCCCTGCTTAACATCCATTCTCACCTGGACCCATCTAACCCTACTGACACACAAGATGGCCAGGTGGGTCAACGACTCACATGTGACCTCAAAGACTCTGTAAGGGTTCACACCCACACAGAGTTTAAAGCCTGCGACTCTGCACCAGTCCGTCAGAACTGAAGAAGCTTCTTGGATGAGAGATGAAACGTCTTCAGGAAACTCAAGCAAGTCCAGTTGAGCCTACGATACAGCACATATGATCCTCTGCACTTTGGACTGAACCAACCCTTCAAACATCATAATGTACTTTAGAGTTTTATCTAGTCTTCTCTGGATTTGTCACCTCTTCTCTGCCGATACAATAACTCTAGATTTTGTATCATTGTACACCTTAGGTCAAGACATCAAGTTCAGGCCCAAAGGGCATCAAAACCAGGCCAAGAATGAAGACAAAAAATTTGATGAGCAAAAACAGACAACAAACTGTCCTCCTTTGATTCCAGAAAATAAATTCCCCAAGAGATGACCAGAGATGTAGATCAGGAGCCAAATCCTTTGTCACCCAAATATCCAAGGTGTGCTTGTTTAGGGACTGTTACAGGGGCTTCTACCACACAGGTATGATCCCCTCAGGTGTTTAAAGTGTCAGTGGAAAAAAGACACCCAAAATGTAGATCAGGTTTAGAAGAACTTCTCTGGAGCCCCACATCACTGCTTCCTTCATACTCTCTTCCTTGATTTCACCAGCCGTCTGGCTTTGGGCTCCACTCTCTCCAGACTCTGGTTGCTGTTCTGGCCGTCCCTCTCCTTCTCCAGCAGAGGCACACAGGTGCATCCCACAGCGATGGAGACGTACACCTCGGTGTAGGAGAAGCGGCCGCCGGCGCAGGAGCCTGCTCTCTTCAGGATGACAGAGGGAGCGTAGACCGGGGTGCTGCGGTACTGGTTGCTCTCCGCACCGTATTGGCCGATGAGGCAGCCTTTACACAGGCAGTACGCCTCAGGGATGTAGCGAGGGTACCTGGAGGGGTCGTAGGAGATCCTGAAAGAATGAAATCATCAGAATCAGTTTCTGAGCACATGAACATGAAATATTTCTGCAAGAAAATATGACTGTGTTGGTAGATTTTCATCCTGAGTTGTTTTTCTTAAATTAAGATAATTAGATGACTGACATTAATTTTGCCCTTTTTTTCTGCTGCTGCACAAAATCAATCTTCTCTTTTGGATCTGAAGCGTGATTAATGAGGAGGACTTGAGGCCAGGAGAGAGAAAATGAAGGCCACACACACTTTTTCCCTGTATGTTAAAATCCTTTATTTCTAGTGCACTTCATATTTTGAATATAATAAGGAAATCAAAAATAGTTCCTGTAGCTATAATGTGCTTGTTTTAAAGAGCAAAACATAATTTGGTGAAACTTACAGCCATATTTTAACATAATTTCTTTTAAAACATAATTTTTGAAACAAACTCTCAGTTTTCCAGGCACAGCTGTGGGTTTATGACAATTTATATTCAAAAGGTCGGTCATTCATGAAGCTGAATCTGACTTTGCAAAGAAGCTGAAACTTTTACAATAGCTTTGAGTTAAGACTCAGCACCTGGCAAGTGATTGTGCAAGAAGGTGAAGAAGAAGAGGGTGAAGACAAAGAAGAGGAAGAAGACGAAAAGAAGAAGAAGATGGTGAAGGAGGAGGAGGAGAAGGTGAAGAGGAAGACAAAAAGGGAAGAAGAAGAAGGTGAAGAGCAAGACAAAAAAATGGAAGAAGGTGAAGAAGAAGAGGGTGAAGACAAAGAAGGGGAAGAAGAGGAAAAGAAGAAGAAGATGGTGAAGGAGGAGGAGGAGAAGGTGAAGAGGAAGACAAAAAGGGAAGAAGAAGAAGGTGAAGAGCAAGACAAAAAAATGGAAGAAGGTGAAGAAGAAGAGGGTGAAGACAAAGAAGGGGAAGAAGAGGAAAAGAAGAAGATGGTGAAGGAGGAGGAGAAGGTGAAGAGGAAGACAAAAAATGGAAGAAGGTGAAGAAGAAGAGGATGAAGACAAAGAAGAGGAAGAAGACGAAAAGAAGAAGATGGTGAAGGAGGAGGAGAAGGTGAAGAGGAAGACAAAAAAGTGGAAGAAGAAGAGGAAGGTGAAGAATAAGACAAAAAGGGAAGACGAAGATGGTGAAGAGGAAGACAAAAAAGTGGAAGAAGAAGAGGAAGGTGAAGAATAAGACAAAAAGGGAAGACGAAGATGGTGAAGAGGAAGACAAAAAAGTGGAAGAAGAAGAAGAGGGTGAAGACAAAGAAGATGAAGAAGACAAAAAGAAGATGGTGAAGGAGGAGGAGGAGGAGGAGGAGGTGAAGAAGAAGACAAAAAGAAGAAGATGGTGAAAGAGGAGGAGGAGAAGGTGAAGAAGAAGACAAAAAGAAGAAGATGGTGAAGGAGGAGGAGGAGAAGGTGAAGAAGAAGAAGACAAAAAAGTGGAAGAAGAAGGTGAAGAAGAAGAGGGTGAAGACAAAGAAGAGGAAGAAGACAAAAAGAAGAAGATGGTGAAGAAGAAGAAGAAGAAGAAGAAGAAGAAGAAGGTGAAGAGGAAGACAAAAAAAAAGTGGAAGAAGAAGAAGAGATACAAACTGGCAAACATTAGAGCCCCCTCCTCATATTATTATAATAAATAAATAAATAAATAAGTAAATAAATAAATAAACACATTATTTCGTGTATCCACATCTGAGCAAGTTATGGACACATTTTCATGACAATCTCATGATTAAAGTTTTGTTGAATGTTTGGAATATTAATAACAACATAAAATACAAATCAATTTTCAGCACTGTTTTTCAACACTGATCTTGTTTCTTCTGTTTGAATGTAAAAAGTTTTTAATGCAAATTCAATAAAGAACAGATCACAGCGCAGATGTTGCACCTGCGCTCACCTGTAGGCCCAGGGGGAGATGCTGAGCAGGTTGACCGGGAGGCGGGTCTTGCTGTCGGTCGGGGACCGAGCGACGGTCGGGCACGTCAGGTTGAGTTTGTCCTGCGGCTCCAGCTGCAGCGCGTGGTGGAAGGCGCTCATCACTCCCACCGAGAGCCGCCCGAACATCTGCTCCAGGATCTCCTCCGGCAGGTCCAGGCACGGCCGGGTCCTGGTGGCCTTCTTCCGCACCCGGGCCGCTCCGGCCGACCCGCCCAGCAGCACCACCACCACAGCCAGGTGCAGCAGCAGCAGCAGGACGCGGATCCGCTGCGGCATCACTGCGCGCTCCTCGGTGCGGTGCTGTGCCAAAATGCGTATCCACTGAAAAAGGTGTCTCTGCGCGCGGTGCTGTCACCTTCACTGCCTTCCTTAAAAGATCACACGCAGATTATGAAGTGACCTCCAGTAATGACGCCAACAGGTTCCTCTGTTACAATCCAGTGTAATGCTGGAGAGTGAGCGGCAGGCGAACAGTCCACAGTCCTGGCTTGGAGACCGAGGCACAGGCGCGCCGCCAGGGAAACTGCGGAAACATTTTGGCACTCCACATCCACAGTGTCGCCAGAAGTAATAATTTCCTCACAATTAGAAATAATCACCGAGTTGGAAGCTTCACACCTGCTGCTGCTGCCTTCCGTTTGAAATGCTACTGACAGTGTGTTCCTGTTGCTTCTCTGAACCGACGTGTGCGTAAAATCCGATGGAGGCGTTTGTACGCGCACGAACAGCGTGATCCACCATTCAGGACAGGTCTACTCACACTGAAGCACCGACTGATAGCACCGTCATCTGGTGATACACGAGGCCAGCAGGTCCTGACTGGAGTGGGAAGTCCTGAGTGTTGGCTGTGTGCGCGCTGCTGCTGGATCCTGGCTGCGCACCAGAGTCTGCTTCACTGAAACATAAACTGGATCCATTCTGTCTGCTCTGCTTTCACAAAGAAACTGGAACTACAAGGTCAAACCGCAAATTCATACAAATCATTCTTAAATGCTGAGGCCACGGTCCTTCCTGTCACTCAGTCTGGTGTGTACTGAAGTCATTAAGATTTATGTGAGGCACATAAAAACCAGTTAAAGCTCATTCGGTGCAGTTTGACCTCCACTAAATCTGCTGCCACGTCGGGGAAAACTTCACATTAATAACTCAGATTGTGCTCTCCACACAAAGGTATTCACCCCCTCTTGACGTTTTTCCTGTTTTGCTGCATTACAGCCTGAAATTTATATGAATTTTAATTCGGATTTAAGGTAATGAGCCACATAGAACAGTCAAAACTGGTGAAGTGAAATGGAAAAAGGCTGTTTAAAAGATTTAAAAGCTAACAAACTAGTGCATATGTATGTACCTTTTACTATGAAGATCCTCAGAAGTCACATCATTAGTTAAATCAAGTCCACCTCTGTGAGTCTGCAGCACCACTAAGCTTGTGGTGTTCAACTTGAGGTCTGGGGACCCCAGAGGTCCTTGAGGGAGTTCCAGGGGTCCCCAGAAAACGGGGACTAGTTTCTTTACATGATTTAATTCACTATAGAAGTGACCCTAGTGTGAGTAAGTAAGGGGGCTTTTCAATATCGGTGGGCTGTTTCGGGGATTACTGGGGCCTGAAATGCCTGATTTCACAGCAGCTTCTCTAAAAAATGTGCTGCATGTTGCCGTGTTTTTATGTGTTTTTTAAATCATTATTTGCAATGAAATTGTGAGGGAAAGTGAAACCACAGGGTTCGACAACCCTTACTAATAAAAGAGCCATTTTGGGCCATAAAAGGGAGAAAAGAAAATCAAACAGGTCAGGGACAAGGTCCTGGAGAAGAGCAGACCAGAGGTCTCATCTATAAACATTGTGTTCGCACAAGGCCTGAAAGAGGAGTACACCACTTCCCACGCAAAAGTTATGATCTATAAAAACAGACTTGATGGGAGAAACTTTGACTTTGGCTTACGAACATTTTGGAGACAGGAAATTGGCGACTCAGATGGTGAGGTTGAAGCCTGATTGTAGAAAATGTCAAATATTTTTTGGCGCACACCATTTTGTCTTTTGTCCGTGCGTATATTTTTAGTATGAATCTTACACAATGACTTATAAATGAGACCTCAGGGCTGGGTTCTAAAAACACATATCAAACTTTGAACATCCCATTGAGCACCATTAAATCCATTATTACAAAATGGGAAAAATATGGCAGCACAACAAACCTGCCAAGACAGGGCCACACACCGATGTTGTAATACAACATAAGAAGAGAAATGCCAAGGGAGGTGAAAACTTTCGCAAGGCACTGTATTAAAAAACTCATATACCACCCAAGTTTGTTATCGTGCTCAGAATGAGACAGCTCAACTTTTTTCTTGAATATATAAAATATTTTCAGTTTATTTATATAATGAAAAACAAACAAAAATAAATACTATAACACAAATAAATATTTTACGAGTGAGTACAGAATGTGAAATGTGTCTAAACAGGACCTGAAGTGGACAAATTACACAACATGTTATATCATGTTGATGGGTTTTCCAGAAGGTTCCCAGGCTCACACACATGGAAACATACAGAACAGTCAAACATGTGACAACAGCGATAATGATTTTCATTGTTTTGGCTCTGAGCTCCAGACTTATGTTTTAGGGCGTTCACATCCATACTGTGTGAACAGCAATAAACACCTTCACTCCTGGGAGGAACAGTGTGTCGAAAACGGTATATCACTTCTTCACACGTCATCCAATATGAATGTAAATACATTTAAATTTAAGCTAAACTTCAACCTTTTCCCCTCACTGTGATTGTTTCAGTCATTTCAAATTCATTGTGCTGGAGTTCAGAGCCAAAACACAACTGTACAAATAGTTCCAGACTGATAAACATGTTTGCATTCACTCCATCTATACAGGCATTCCTCTGCTAAATGAATATGTATAAATACTCAGATGTAAGAATATGACCAATCAAATGGAGGTAAAAACATCTCACTCTGAGACTCAAAGTGGAGTCACTGGTCCCTCATTGGTGCCCCTGAAAAATAAAGTCTTTATTCTGTCACATTAATGTTTTTTGCTTAAGAGCTGAGTTAAAAATGTTTTGGTTTTGTGGTGAAACTTTGTGCTCTTGCCTTTGAGCACGTGACAAAAGAGCAAATGTCCTGACGATGCAGTGAAGGCAGATGGGGAGGCTGCTCCTACGGCAGCAGTTCGTCTACCAGCTCTTCATCATCAAAGAGGTCATGGTCGTCAACACGCTTCTTGGCTCCCGTCTTTGGCCTCTCCATCTGTGGGCCCAGTGGGTCCACGTAGGACGCATCTACACACGAGAGGAACAGAGGTTTTACTCCTTATTAAAGGATGTTTTGCTGCAGAGCGTCGTTCCTGTGGGCTACAGCAACACTAAACCCCTGAGCTTGCCTGAGAAGGACTAAATCCACAAAGCTGCTATTTTTAAATATCCCATGGAGAGAGACTCTCACTGCAGCCTGTTCTATTTTGTTCTGAAATTGTCGGCGTGCAGCCTCATTCTGTGGACGATAAACAAGGTGCAGACTGATAAAGGAGGAAATACAGTGAGTGCTGGACGGAGCAGTGAGTGACAACAACCCCGCCCACATTTAAGAGGACTGTTTGTGGTGGAAACACTAGGGTCTAGGTACCATGTCTGAAGGGTTACTGTGGTTCAAAAGGTACCATACTAACAGTGTTCAGTGGAAACAGGGCTAATGGTGTCCACCTCAGCTGAGCTGTAAAGTTAGCAGTCAACCGTTCACCGCGAAGAAGGAAGAGTGCATCTACTGCTAGCTCACCTAGCACCACTGAGCTAGCTTAAGTTACAGCTCAGCCGAGAAGGACGCCATTAATGTTTACATCTTATGCTCTCTCTTGTCCTCTCGTCCATGAGCAGATGCATGTTTTCTTCTGCACGGTGATATGGTTAATGGTTGTAGTTTGGTAGAGAGAAAATAGTTCCTACATGAAACTGCTCACAACAAGGTCTGTGGGGGTCAAAAACAAGGTCTCCAAAACAATCTAGACTGATAACTACAGGTAATCTGTCTACGAAGAATTGGCAGCAAGAGATGCAGACACTGCATGAAAACCATTTTGGCTCTGTGGTTATTAAGTATTCAAATACATGAGACTAGTAGCTGAAGCGTCAGTGAGCTTCAAAGGTTATTACTAAGAGAGTGGAAAAGAGAGTGAGTCAAAAAACTTGGGTTTCCTCACCTATTTCTTTTGGGCTGCTGGCCTCGTAGGGCTCATTGGAACCAGGAAGTGACCTCATCTTGGCGCTCAGCCGCTCTCCTTTAGTGCTGCTGCTGCTGTGGCCGCTGTCTGCGCAAAACACACATGCAGAAACAAACACTCACAACAACTGATTGTGATTATGACTGATGCTTTAAAAAGGTCATTACTGGGTATGTTTGCCAACTCTGACAGTTATAGGGTGTTTAAACGTCCCTCAAATCTGGAGCAGTTTCTGTTTTGGTTGAGTGGAGTGAGACCTCATCAGGGTGTTTGTGCATGAGTGTAGTCTGCATGTGTTTGACATCATATGTGAAAGAGTCTGTTTTTAAGAATTATTTCTTAACATGTTTTAACAAACTGTATGCTGAAAAATCAGACATTATTCAGAATGTATCAAACAACAGCTGTCAGATGTGCAGTGAGAAACTTCCATGACTATTGGCGTCCTAAGAAATGTCAAACCCAACTAGATAAACTCAAAAATGCAGAGAGGTCAGAGTGAGAGTGAGCTGGTTCTTTTCACACTCTGAAAAGTCAACATGGCGCAGGCGTGAGGTTTTCATCTCACACAGACTGTAAATTATGACATGTCTATGTATGTGTGTGTAGCACAGTAGTTCCCCATGTACCCACACAGCATCACACATCATATTTGTGTTAATTTGAACTGATTTTAAACTGGATGTTTTTAAACACATTTAAATATGTGAAATAAAAATTGGTACAGTAACAAGACAGTGATCCAGGAATTGATTATTTATTTATTTTTTTCTCTTAAGGGTTGGTTTCATATTTCTACCACTTGGAGTGGCAGAAGCTTAAAGTTTCAACCACTGAAACTGTTGTTGGTAACTTTTATAAAAATAACTTTTTGTCATAGTTGCTTAAACTGTCACTACATTCACACAGTATCACAGGAGACAGATAATCTGTAAAAAAAAGAAAAAAGAAAAAAAAAAGCTGATGCTGGTCTGCCTCGTCCTTGCACTTCTAATGACATTATCGCACCTGAAGAACCAGTCAGAGCCGAGGACTCTCTAACGAAGCTGTCAATCACTGTTCAAGAACTGTGGTCAAACTGCCAAACTAGGCAGCGCTGATCAAATATGAAAGAAGATTCTGTTACTGCCTTGTTTATTTTTCGCCTCAAATGTTTTCAGAGACATATTTTAGTGCACTGTTTAGCTGTAAAATGAGACAGTTGGTCCAGCCAGTAGCCATGTTTCCATCAGCCTGTTTAGATGCGCATCTAGAAGTATCACATCGGAAAATTATGATGGAAACGCCAAAATTCGAATTAAAATCCCCTGATTCGCACAAACTAAAATTTGTTCGCTTTAGCCGGATTTTGGTTGATTAAAAAAAAAAGCTGATTCGCAAAACGGGGGATGGAAACAGTTATGTTCGAATTAAGTCTGACGTAGCGCACCTCTCTCCATGGTGATATCCACACTCCGGGTCGGGAAGGCGGTAATGCATTTACAAGCTGGTTGCCAACGCCAGAAAACATAGAAGAAGAAGAATGCAAGACTTGTTTTGTTTCCGGTTCTGCGGAAAACTCGTGCGAGTTTGTAGTTTTCACCAAAGTCCGTACATTTAATGGAAACACACAGGATTGGTATTTCTTTTAATGCGCATTTCCCAATGATTCGAATCACTTTTGGATAGAAACATAGCTAGTGAGTGGTACTTGGTTTTTGCTCCACTTGAATGGGGATAAAATTATTAAATCATGTGGCTGTTCTAAACTTTAGAAATGTTATCGGACCGAATTAATAAAATCCTGATAGTGAAACAAGTTATTTTGCAGGGGTAGTGCTGTTAAAAAAATATATCCACTGATTTAGAGACATCTCTTTCACAATCTTTGGGAAAAAGTCTTTTTGGTATGGATCCTACACACTGTTTTATAAATGAGACCCCAGGTTTTCTTCCACTAAGTCCATCATGTTTCAACAGTAGACCAGACTGGACAAACCAATCAATCACTCTAGATAAGGCCATTCACGTTTTTGCGTCTGCCACTGTAGTTCTCCTACATGCTTGGCACACAGGTGCCAGTTTTCAGTTGGTTGTAATCTGCAACCTTGCTGCTAAATGCCACTAAATTGTACACACTAGACCTTCAAGCTAAATAAACGATTTGAAAACCCTCTTGGATCCGCTGGAAAATGCATCGTGACAAAGCTGAAAATACTGTAAGTACATTTAGCTGATAATTTTTACTTACTTACTTTTACTTAATTAAGGTTTTTAATGCAGGTTAATGGAGTATTTTCACAGTGTGGTATTAATACTTTTACTTAAGTAAAGCAGCTGAACAGTTACAAGATACCATTCACGAACCATCCTACTAGAGTGCCCCTTAGCAAAATGCTGAATAACAGCACCAGCTCTGTCTGAATCGTCTCAAACACAGAGCTGGTACTCTTCACACTAAGTGATGAATATGTTGGAGAATATCTGTGTGTGTGTGCCAGGCTGACAGAGCGCTCTAGTGAGCTGAAGGACAGACATGACTGCAGTCAGCAGCAGCTCACATCTGGCTGCCAGGTAGCCTTGGAAACTGACGAGAGCAAAGGCAGAAAGCTGAAAAACAGGAAGGAGAAGGAGGCCTGATATTCTACCTTCCTTCACAGTCCCAAACATCTCACACGAGGCCTCGCAAACTGCTGGCAAACCGAAATCTCGGCTGGAAAATCAACTCTTTTCTCCCTTTTTCCTCTGTTTTTGGATGTCTCCATTTCTCTTTTATAATACACAATTGGGAGACACGGAAAAAAGGGATGACACCACAGGTTGGAAGCCAGACTTAAAATCTTGATCGTGTGCAATAATTTCCACTATTAAAGTTGCAATAACAAAGTTTTATACGCCTCCACAGTACGAATGGACATAATATTTCTGCATGGTTTTGATAGAGACGTTGATCAATATCGATGAGTCAACTTTCTGGCGTTTGCAACTCCCTTTCCTGCTCAAACTTCTCAGGAAAAACACTTGGAACTTGAAACACTTGGAGAATAAGAAAACCAAAGTGAAGTGATACAAAACAAAAAGAGAAACAAGCTCAGACAAGAAGAGTTTCGGCACATGTTGGACCATGAACCTCCTGCTCCGTGACAGTTGTTTTGCTAGTCTCAAAGAATGATGCAGATTTGGGTGCATGAGAAATCAAACTCTCAGCCTTGAGTCGACACACACACACACACAAACACACTCTTTTCATGGTACTGAAAATATGCAGACTTTACACAAAAGAGGGAAATTTCTCAGGTCCACTTGAGGTTTTCTCAAATATCTGAAAGAGCGTTGGGCGAGCACTCCCTCCTCCTCTGCAGTTCAACATCACAGCTGCCTGTCAGAAGATTTCTGGACAAGGTTCAGATGTTTTGACCGAAACGCTACACTCAGGACTTACAGAAAACTTTTCCAATTATTCACCTCTGCCGTCTCTCGTCTACAATGCAAACTGCAAATGCAAAGTTTCTTACAAAGTATGTTTGTGCACATGCAGTGTTTCTATAACACACAATACAGACGTTTAGACACTGGTGTCGAGCCAGTGAAAATGTGTGTATTTTCCATTCTTCTCTTGGAAAATGGCTCCTTAAATGAAGGAAATTAATCTGCTAAATGAATTAAGGTTAGATATCTTGCCTAAAGGGAAAGCCTACCCAAATGATACGGCTGTGGTTAAACAACACGCCCATTTTCAAAATGCATACATGTCCATTCATGACAGTCCAAAAATATGACTAAACATGAAGAACTCTCTCCCAAATCCAAAAACTAGAGTCCTAAAACTCAAATTTGATGTTAAAGAGTACAGAGTCAGAAGCTCCTCCACAGA
Organism: Epinephelus moara; assembly: GCF_006386435.1. Lineage (NCBI taxonomy): Eukaryota > Metazoa > Chordata > Actinopteri > Perciformes > Serranidae > Epinephelus > Epinephelus moara. Next base: position 7,885,409 of record NC_065512.1, on the reverse strand, counting down.
CAATAAATTGGGAAAGATGGTCTGGGACAGCCGTTCCCAACTGGTCCAGATGCTCCTCAGTCAATAGTTCAAGGTCCACACAGTTTAATACATTCAGCATCATACTTGCAGTTGGCTGAGTCATTGAGCTAGCTTGCTGTCTCTGTCAAGTAGCTGTCTGTTAGTCACTCACTCTATAGCAGGAAACGGCACTTCAAAATAAAAGCTCTGCACCAGAAATTCACTGTTCTCTAAAATAAAGTGACTTTTTTACAAACTTGACACATTGGCGAGTCACTTGCGGTCCATTCAGAATGGACCTGCTACCCACCAGTTGGGAACCACTGGGTCCGTGTACTTCGCGGCCATTCGTTTTTCGTTTCGAAATAACAAATTGAAACACGGAAAACCAACCGTTATCCGTTTTTTGTTTTGAAATGACCAAACGAAAAAGGAAAAAAAACGATCCGTCTCCCGTTTTTTATTTGATAATAAAGAAAAGAAAAACGGAAAACGGAAAACGAATCGTTATCCAATATCTGTTATCCGTTATCCAATTTAATTTGGGAATTTAAAAAAACCCTGTGGGAAACTCCTTATTTCATTCAAGTAGGCAACTCCTGTTCCAAAATTATCTCTGAGTTGTTTTTCCGACATGAGCGGGTGTTCATGTGTATTTTCCCAGTCGCAAAGTCATTTTTCCGATTATTCCGACACCACATGAATGCAACTTACTGGTCACAGAGAAGAAACGTACAAAAAATAGAGAGAGGAGTTTCCCACAGGGTTATTTTAAATTCCCAAATTAAATCGGATAACGGATAAAGATTCGTTTTCCGTTTTTCTTTTCTTTATTATCAAATAAAAAACAGGAGACGGATCGTTTTTTTTTCCTTTTTTGTTTGGTCATTTCAAAACAAAAAACGATAATGGTTGGTTTTCTGTGTTTCAATTTGTTATTTCGAAACGAAAAACAAATGTACACAGACCCCACTGTCCTGGATGACACCTAGAGCAGCCAGGGGAGTGTTCAAGGTATATATAGGTACATTTCTTGCGTTTACCAGAATAAAGCACATTTGGGTGTAAAAAAGAAGACAAATATTTTGTGGATCCATAAAATCAAGCTTCCATTCATTGTCTGTGGAGCAGCTCCAGACTTTATATCCTATGACATCACAAGTTTGAGACTTACATCCCTGGTTTCAGGTTGAGAGAGTAGCTCAAGTTCATAAATATTGATTGACGTTTCCTTGGCCATAGAAATAACATATTAGAATTTATATCGTAGGTGGTGTTCCCCTTAAAAAGCCAGTTTAGTCAAATTCTTTCTTTCTTTTTTTTTTTTTTTTTACACATCTATCAATATTTTAAATGTAAAGCATCTTTTGAAGTGGGGTTGTAAGTGTGTTACCTACAGTAGATGGTGGTCAGCATGCTCCCAGCTTGGAGAAGCAGGCAGGAGTATCGCCCCAGAAGCTAAGGAATGTACTGCTGTGGATGGGGGGAGCAGCAAAATGTATTTTAGCCACCTAAAAAATGAAAACCAGTCTAAGTGTACACTATATTTAGAATATTTTTTACTGCTTTACTTTGCTGTCAGACAGCCTTTTTGACAAGGAACTGCAGCCTTTAAATCTCTCTCTTCAAAGACTCTACTGAGAAGATCAGTAATTTAGCATCACTCATCACATTAGCTGCTGATCTACTGCTGCCTCCAACAGTTAACTTGTTTGTGTTATTGTGAGACTTTGACATTTAAAGTGTTAGTTCAGATTCAACAAAGTCACACAGTAACACAAACAAGCCAACTGATGGAGGCAGCGGTCGACCAGCAGCTCCTGCAATGAGTAATGCTAAATTACTGTCATCATCAAGGTGTAATTACTGTATTTGTCAAAGGACTTTAGAGAGAGCATAGATGGATATAATGACTTCACTTCCCTGTTAGAAATCCCTGTATGACAACAAGGTAAGGCAATGAAAATATAGCGTAAGGTGGCTAAAATACGTTTTGCTGCTGCCCCTCTCCACAGCAGTACTTTAGCGTAGCTTCTGTGGTGGTACTCCTGCCTGCTTCTCCAAACTGGGGGCATGCCGACTGCCATCTATTGTAGGTAAGACACTGAGAATAGATAAGCACCTCATACCACTTAACTTTAAAAGATCAGGACTAGCCCTTTAAGCACTTCTGATGGAAAATGGCAAATTAAAAAAAATGAATCACAGAACAAAATCCGCCATTCTACTAGTCAGTTAGAAATAAACCTTTCAGCTAAAAATGTAAAATGTAAAGTGATGTTCATTTATTGTTCCCGTTAAATAAATGATTGTGAGATAAATTCAAGAAGTTCCCATGATTCATTATTGAGAGTTTAGCTGTTTAGCAGTCGAGTTAAAGTCCATTTAAATCTAAATTTTCAATGTTGCTTGTGGACACTAATATTTGAATATAAGATCCCAGTGTGAAAAGACACAAAGAAGGAAAAGGAGAGCAACATAATTTGTCGTTGTGGCTCATCTGCTTATTGCAAAGAAAAATCTATAACTGAATTAAGGCAAAACCTTGTTCTCAAAGATACCTGAAGTGGTTGTGAGGTAAAAAGAAAATACAGATTGTCAGTTTCATTCCTGAGCAGAAATGAGACATTGTTGAAAGGTCTCCACACACAGTCCTACAAACCTGCAGGTTTCACTTAACTAATTTGAAATAACCATCTTACGTACCTCTCCCTGAGTCCAACAGTGGACTGAGCTGTTTAGACTCAGATTGAGACACTGGGCAGCAAAGAGGAAGCAGAGCGGGAATACAGATGAAGCCGAAAGAGCCAGAGAAACAGAAAGAAAGACAAAGAGGAAAGAAAGATTACAGAGTTGGACTGAAGATTGTTGCAAGCAGATACAAAACGAAACAGCACAGAGAGAAGCAACTACAGAGCACTGATGAGAACTAATCTGATGACATTTTATGACCTGCGTTATCTCACCTGCTTTAACATCCGTCTCTGATGTGCCGTAAGAAAGTAAGAAAGGGGTTTAAGTTTAGTTAAGCATCTTAAGTATCATAACCAATATTCAAAAGTACAAAAGATTGAACATGTTGGAGGGAAAGCTTCTTTTAAACAGATCCAGTTGCAGATCTGGCAGCACAAGACAAAATGGAACAGCAAAAGCACACAAGGTTGAGGTTTTATAATCTAATTTTTGAGGTTTTCTACTCTAATTTATCAGGACGCGGGGGAATAATGGAAGTCTTGGCAGGGTGGAGCAGCAGTCACATTAACAGGTGCCTGATATATACTATATTTAACTACACTACAGGACAGACATTCAGCTGCATCAGAGAGAGAAAAGCTGGGCCTCGTTACAGTTTCTGGCAACTCTCTAGTTCGTCTGGATTGCGTTTGGAATCTGCAGATGAGCCAGCTTTCCAGGGTCGGAGCCAGTCTGGAGTATGTGTCTGTATTTGTTGTGGATCTGTAGTGAAGGAGTGCTATACTGTGGTAGTTTTCCTTCCCTGGTGTCGACTACGGCCTAAAGCTCTCACGGGCGAATTCACAAAAAGCTGAGAAAAACTGAGTGGCTTTTGTGGCTGCTAAATGTGCACAAATAAGAGAAATAGAAACCTGGAAATTCTTCAAACACCCACAAAGGGTGACATAAACCCCGGACTGTGCTGTCAGGCAAACAGTGTCTTGGTGCTCTGTGTTACCTGCATGTATTTAAATTAGGTAATATGCATGGATTTGGGGCAAAACTGGCCTCTTTCTACACTAATGAGCCTCACACAAAATCAGTCTAGTTCACAAAGATCAGCCTTAATAAACGCACGCAGTTACAGTGAAAATATTAAAATCTCCAGGGAGTTTGTGGTAACTGGATTTGTACTAATTTCAGTGTCTGAAATGCCTCTGACACTGCCTAAAATGCTGGATTGGCAGCACCGACACCATACCACGTAATTTATTTATAAATAAATTAATAAAAGAAGTTTCACACTCTGATAAAACACCAGTTTCTCTCGAAATCAATTCTTATTCACTGCTTCAAAACAGTAGCCTACACAGCAAGATGTACTGTGTAGCCACCAGCAACTACTGTTTTAGAGCAGCGTAAAATAACTGATTTCCAGTACATAATTTAACGTTAGCTGCAAGATGTCAGCAATAATTGTAGTATTTTACACTCGAAGTCCCACCATTAAAAAGCTGTGTACAGAATTCAAGGCCTTAGGCTGCTTTCAGACCTAGAGTCGTCTCCTTTGGTCTGAATCAGGGACTCATGTTGTTCCAAAGTTGTATAATTGTCTAGAGTTGGTTCGTGTTCTCACAGTAGCATTTACAAGAGGACCAGATCAAATGCCTTGTGTGAGAAAGCTGCTCTTGATTGGTCAGAATTTCCATGTGGGAAAAATCCAGGAAGTAAAGCAAACGTTGAAGAAGAGTACACTTGCAAGATAAATGTGACACTTTCTAATGTCACAATGGAGGGACAACTACGCAGGTTGATTTTAGCGCTGCTCATCGTGGACTATATTGCTGTCATTGTTCATTTTAGTCAAACCATACAGTTTGAAAACGAGGCGCGGCTCCAACTAGAAAACAATGTTTTGATGCATTGGATGTGCTGAATGTGCATATTAAGGCAGTACAGGAGGAGGTGCACATTAATAATCCTCCAGGACTGTAACATGCTCATGTTTAACCCAAACAATGTGTCATGTGACTGCAGTTGCTTCACATCCAGGTCGGAACACCTTCTCACCACAAACCAACCACTCCAGAGTTCGTTTGGAACCGGTTATTGACCTATTTGGGATTCACTAAAGGGTAACAGCTACACAGCCAAGCCTCACAACAGTTCCTTTTACGGATCTAAATATAATCAAACTACAAACAGAATATGACTGCAGCCTTCTACTCTAGTCAGGACTCAGTGTGGTGTTTAGAGGTATACCCGTAATGGCAGCCTTCTTAGGAGGGGTGAGGACAGGTGTGGAGACGCCTGCTGCCCAGCAGCATGTGTAAATAACAGACAAGGAGAGAAAGGGAAGTGATGACATACAAGAACAAAGAGACTGAAAACAAGGATGATGATGATGATGATGATGATGATGATGATGATGATGATGATGATGAGCTAAAAACAGTACTGATTATTGGCTTTGATTCTAACCAAAACCACCCGTGTATAAATAAATTACCTTACCATGATGGCAGGGCATGTTTCAATACTTCTTTTAATATCTAACTTTCAGAAATAAAAACATGTTATTCTTTAAGACCAGTTCACAGAAAAATCCAAACTTCTTGAACGTTTAACATTGTCTTACAAGACATATAAGAACTTTGATATATGATATACACTCTGAAATTTGAAAAATTACAGCTTAAATCAGAGGCTGATTTTTGCTACAGACACAACTGTGCTAAAAAAATGTTTGAAACACAGTCCTTCTTACAATATATTGTACAAGATGTTAACTGTTATGTTCATGGTTTCTTCTATGCACTCTTCCCAAGATGTTTGATCTGAAGATTTGTGTTTGTACTTTCATATGAGTTACTTATACATTGGACCTTTAAAACATTTCCAGACCTTTACATGATAGGAACATGGTATGTTACGGTGACTACTGACTCACCAGCACTCCCAGCGCTGCCCTCTCTCCGACCTCTGGCACTGCCCTCACGCCCTGACTTCACCCTCTGCAGAAGAAGAAACAAAGGGAGGAAGGTAATTGAAAAATTAAGATTAAACTGTGGTGTTTAACTTGCTGTGCACGGCTTTTAACATGATTGTGTTTTTGTTTTATTAAAATACCAGTGAAATAAAAACAAAAACCTGCACTTGAAACAAAAAAGGACAAACAGTTCATGCTAGATTAATGGATTCTAGTGACATTTTCCTCTCTCTTTTGTCATCTCTCCCTCTGTGTTTCATAAATTAATGTTCAGTTTTAATGGCTTGAAAACAATTCTTAAAACTAAAACCATCTAACAAAGCTAAACAGAAACATTAAGATACAAATTCAAGTGGAATTTGACATTAAAATACAAAAACAGAACATAAATGTCACATGTGAACAAGTCTTATATTCTCAGTTGGGGTTTCTGAGTCCGTTGCTGAAACACCACAGCAACAAGCGGTTAGCAACAAAGATGGGAATTTAAAAACAGTAAAACAAAGATTCATGAATTTCCATGGTAAAATAAGACATTTAAGATAAACACAGCATCAGACAGAGCCGTGGTTTCATCATCTTCCAATCATGCTCTCATTCATCATTTTCAACAGTATCCAGTGATATTAGCAGGATGAGTTGTTTTTTCGCTAACATTCAGTTTGGAGATTCTTAGGACTGATGACTCAACCCTCTGACTCTGTCTGACTCTCTAGTTTCTCTGGACTGATTTCAGAGCAGCTGCTTATGATTTAACAAAGTCATCCCTCTCATTCGTTCCTGGCTTGATGGCACACAGATCTGTCACTCTGAATCACGCCTTCTTTAAAAGATGACTGACCCCAAACCAAAAGGCTTGTTATCTACTTTTTGGGCGGGCATCTGATGTTTTGGAGCCACACAGATACTAGTTAGTGCATCCTTCAAGACAAGGATGCAGTGAAGTATTATTTGAGTGCAGAACTTTTGTCTTCAACCTCTGGTAGTTATAGTAATTACATGAATATTATTCATGACGTATGTCTGCAGGTGAGCTCGCTGCATCTTCCCCAACCATGAGAGCTCTCTTCAAGTATTCCATGCAAGTAAAGGCAGATGGAAAGAAAAGGTGATAGAATCGTCAGACGAGGTTATTATCTATGCCAGAAATGTACCCTTCTTTATGCCACAGAAAAGAGCCTTTCCAACAAGTACACTTTTTTTAGAAGGTTGTTATAAAGCAACGGCTAATTACCTACAGATTTTAACTGATAGGTTAGTGGATAGAAACTAACTGCTAACTACAGTCGTGTCTGATATTTCTCCCCTGTCTTCGTTCAGTGCTCTCCGAGGAAAAGCTACACCAGTGGAGATCTGTATTTGTCCTCACCGATAATCACTTTCTTTTTTACAAGTTTAATTCTTCCTCTGAATGCAGAGTTTCCTTTTTATCTGAGGCATCAACTCAAGAAAGTTTTCTTGGATGCTTTCTAGGATTTTCCGTCATGGCTTCCTCTGTACTCCTACAGTAGCTGCTGCTCCGTCACTATGGTCTCTATCTTCCTGCTCCCTCTTGCTGTGCCTAGTTGATGGTAAACGCATCACTTCTGGTGGGCCAGCACAGGAATGTCACAGCTGACATCAGACACCACAACTCAGGTATATACAGATAAAAAAATACAGAGCTTCCCTTGGTGGTAATGCACTTATTCAGTATGATGTGAACTTGTTGGGCTTCGTTCGTTCATTTATATGTAAAAGTCCCACACCATATAGCTTTAAATGGGTTATTTTCAGAGCTGAATAAATTGATGATAAACACACACAAGACAACAGAATAATAGATCCTGTGTATCCTATGATCTTGGCATTACCACTTAAAGGGGAATTCCATCGTTTGTCTGCACATCTTGAAGAGTACAACTGCATAAGTGAAAAAAAAAACTTGTATAAAGTCTTTAGAGGCTTCAAAATCTGGTAAATGTCTTCAAGGAATGTCACGTGAGTCCGGTGTTGCCAACTTGGCGTACAACCGCTAGATTTTGCAACTCTTCAGACCCTCTTAGGAACTTTATTTCTTAAAAGCAACAAATTCGGTGACGTATTGAGACTATCAGAGAAAAAGAAAGAAATATATTGTAATTCAATTCCATGCATGCTGCTCAGAGTAATCACAATCCACGGCTCTTTGGCCATCAGCACAGGGTCTTTCCACCTCTTTCCTCTTGTGCAATGTACTAGGCGTGGACCAGGCATGAGGAGAGAAGACACCACTCGCAGCAGAAGTGAGAGTTCAGTTGTAGTGATCTTCTATGATTACCTTGCATGAGAAGGTTGTGCGCTATAAAATAAGTACCAAAGCTCTCATATCATTCAAAGATTCTGTTTGAGATTTTTCTATTGAATCTAATTCAGTGTAGTTTTGATGCTTCCATTGATGCACGGTGACGTCACCAGTATGAAAATGAGCATATGATGTCACTTCAAGTATTTCAAGTGGACATCTTTTGATGTGACTTCAAATTTTATTAAACCAAAGACTGTTTAAGACTATTTAAGTATATACCATTTTCTGTGAGAGGCTGTGACTTTATTTACATGAACGTATAGATCAATACATGATGTTCTTATTACCTCCGCCAAGGAGGTTATGTTTTCGCCAGCGTTGGTCTGTTTGTCTGTTTATAAATAACCTAATTGTGATGCAGGCTGCAAAATCTGATGCAGAGGGGGAGGGAATATCACCTACTAGGCGGAGGTCTGCACTCTCTGAGTGCTTTTCTATTTTCTATTTGCAGACCGAAATAACTTCTAAATTCTAATCTGGTGACTTTTAGCGACTTTCAAAGCTAGTGCTAGCTACTTTCATTGGAAACGAGTTGGCAACACTGCAGTCAGTGTTAGTTGGGGCTGAAGAAAACAAGTTTGAAAATGAAATAAAATCAGGAGGTGTGGAATTAGAAAGTCAGATCAGATTTCTGTAGCCAGCTCCTCATCTCTGCTTGAGGACAGCAGCTTGAGGTTACATTAGTTACTACTAAATGGACTGTACCTTTCTAGTCCTCCGACCACTCAAAGCGCTTTTTACACTACGAGTCACATTCTCCCATTCACACACACGTTCATACACTGGTGGCTGAGGCTACAATACAAGGTGCCACCCGCTACTTCACCGTTGAAACAACCATCAGTAATTTGGGGTTCAGTATCTTGCTCAAGGATACTTCAGGATTGAACCATCAATCTTCAGATTAACATCTGAGCCACAGCCGTCCCTACCAGTACTAGCATAACACACCCTTATTTCGCATCAAACTCATGGCTGTCAAGCTGCATTGGGGGTAATGTTGGTGCCAGATTTCGAAAATGAAGAAGAATATTACGCGGAATAGAAATAAGACAATGTCTCAGGTTCTGCGGCATCAAGTTTGATCCTTTTTAAGACAAAAATTATGTGAAAAGAAAACAGGAAAGCAGCAGATGTAGAGTTTGGAGTATACTCAAACAGGTCTTGTAAGATAATATTCAGATTAACATCACAAGTGTCGAAACCACTAAGATACAAGAACACAGCACTTGTCAATCCAGGAACATGGCTCCAGTAATTCAGGATTTAGATTGATAAGGAAACCACAGGCTTCCTTCGCCCATCAGAGAATACAGAATAATAATCCTGACTTTATTCAAGCCTGTAACCACGTATCTAATCCATTCAGATGTCTCAGGTGACACTGAACAACTGTCCAAACACAACAACTGTTTGAAAATGACCCAGCATTCGTGTCAGCCAGGTGTTGGACAGCTGCGTAGCGTCTCCTCTGAACACGGTTTGATTCATGGAAAATCAACAGAACTGGAGAAATGCAGCTGTTTTTCATGCATTTCTGGAGCTGCAGTGACCACTGACCCATTTTATGGCAAAAGGATTCATGTGTGTTTTCAATCAGCGTGTTCTTGTCCAGGAACAGACGACAGGACGCCAAGATATTGGTGAGGAAAAGATGATTAATGACAGCTTGCGAAAGGTCTGTAATGTAAGACTGCAAAACAAGCAGGTCACTTATGAAGCTGCAGGATGTTAATATTATTCAGATGTATTACCTAATTTGAATGTTATATCATTAAATGAGGTTGCTTGTGTAAGACTGTTGATGTATTTGGACTCTTGAATGTAATCCAGAACATTTTTGATCTTATCTTTCATCTTTGGTGATAAACTCTCACTGTGTGGTTTTTCTGCAGAGCAATGCCAACAGACCTACCATCGATCAAACACTGTGGCATCGTCCTCCAGACTTTATGGTCATGAAATTTTGTTTCTTCACTTTCTGTCATTTTCTATGTTTGTTTAATGATGTCAGTTACCAAGGTTGCTGCTAGGTACCCACTTCTTTTTCTTTTTATTCCGAGCAAACTGCAGATGTAAAATACATAGCTTCCCATGTGCCATATATTTTGAGAGGAGAGCTATCAGACTCCAAGTGATGACAACTGTAAAAGCTTTTATAAGCTGCCAACAGTGTGAACCCAAGTGCCAACCTCCAGGTCTGAAAATGAAAGCAATGCTGCAGTGCTAAAAACTGCAGTTCCTCTAATGGCTACTTGAGGCTGGCTCCAAGAGCGAGTCAGTCCCCACAGACCCCCATGTTAAAATGCTGAACTTTACAGCAGAAATAAACATGTTACAGCCTGGTACAAAAAACAGTTTTGGTCTCTTTGGCTAATTTTCCCATTCATGACAACTGTGCGGGGGTGAATTTTTTATATAACTCACCTGTGTAAATGTTATTGAGGCTTAAATTATGCATAATTAAGGGCATGGCCACTCTGAGTGACAGGAAGGTGCCTTCTGTAACAAGTTGCTACCACAGCAACAACTTTAGTTAGGTAATGTAGCCATGGTGTAACCCCAGATTAACAGAGAATAGGCATAGGTGTAGCTGTCACTATTTCAGTGTGTTCTGAATTCATTAAAGTTATTTTTAAGATTTTGGTCGCCCATAAAAAGCCTCTTTTCATGTTTGGTTGTACTACAGGACCCTATATGTTGAGTCGAATGTTCGGTTTTTCCAGTAAGCACATTTTGTTTTTATGTTTTTAAGCCTGTTTTTCTTCTGGCGAATATGACATTTAGCTTTAGCATTATCATAGTTAACCATAGTTGTAAATGCATTGTGCTACCCAAGCTAGCAGCTAGCATTAGGGTTAGCTCTATCTTCTTGCCCAAAGATGGTCACTTCTGGTTTCCAAAATCCAAGATGGCGACAGCCAAAATGCCAAACTCGAAGCTTGAAACGGGAGTCCACAAACCGATGGGTGAGGTACAGTGGCTACGTAACAGGACTAAGACCACCTCTTTAAGAAGGTCTTAGTCCGGGTGTTTCGGCTCACACCTGCCTAAATGAACCGCACTTAGGGGGCAAACAAACTTGAATTTGATTGAACCAAACCAAACAGGGCAGGTGTGAAGGCACCCTTAATGTGCATTCTTTCTAATGGCCAGTAGGGGGTGGGCCGATAGAGAAGTCTATGAGAAAATGACCTTACTTCTCACTTGATGAACGTAAACACAACAATTTATGGCTTCAATCTCTGGTTCCAAGTCTTTCTCCACACAGCATGATGCTCATTTTGTAGAGAACAGCACAACAGATGTTTATTTACACAAAAATGTTGCCAGCTGCTCTTGTAAATGCAAACTTAGATGTACCTGTTCTCTGATTTCCTTCATCTTCTCCACCTTCTTCAGTTTGTCGGCGTATTCTTGGACTTCTTTCAATCCCATGTCTTTGCACAGCCTCACCAAGAAACGCAGGCCTGGATAAACACACACACACACACACACACACACACAGTTTTTTATTTCCTTTGCACTTCGATAAGTGCATCATCTGCTGTTTGTCAAGAGTTCTGTTTAAAACTGTGGAACAAACAGGATGAATTACCTTCCACATTTTCTGGGAACTTGCGGTGAATGTCTTTATATGTTTCCAGAGCTTTCTGGTAGTTTCCTGTAAGGGAAAAAACAAAAGCATTTATGTTTACAACTCTAACTAAGCTCATTGCTAGGTCACTCAGCAAAGACAGGCTCAGTCGATTGTTTTGAAGCCGTTACGTGAAACAGCTGTTACTCTTTCCCACACTCACAGTCAGTAAATACACATCCAAACTTAACAAGATCAGAGTGGACAGAAACGACTGAGCACTGCTGCTTGTGTATCATGGACATGATAAAGTTTGGGAATTCCAATGTGGAGTGAATCTGTACTTCTGTAATCTGGTTTTCAGTGTCAGGTTGGCAAAGAATATACAAAACATGATATTTTACTGTTTCATGAAATGAAGGACAGAATCATTCTCACCACTTCTTCTGTAGCAGCTTGCCACCATCAGCTGCCACTGAACCTGGGTTGGTCTGAGGAACACAGCAGAAATACATCACATACACTGAACTTCCTTTTTGTTTTGTTAAAGGAACTGTGTGTAAGATTTAGGAGGATTTCTTTGCATCTAGGAGTGAGGACTGCAGATTACAACCAGCTGAAACTTCTAGTTAGAATTCCTTCAGTGTTCATTGTTCAGGAGGTTTTCACTGGGAGCTGAATTAGCCACAGAAGTCTCTTCCTCTCCAAAATAAACAGACCAGGTGATTAAAACCAGCAAAAACACTGAATAAAGCACCCTCACTTTACTAATCAGTGTTTCTGTGATGATTTCTATCTCATAGCAGACAGGTCGCTAGTCCAGTACCTTCTAATGTGTGTGCAACTTTTTTCTGATCCAGATGGTCAGGAGGTTTTTACCGGGAGCTGAATTATCCGCAGAGGTCTCTTCCTCTCCAAAATAAACAGACCAGGTGATGTTAAAAATCAGCGTTTTTCCGATAATGCTAAGGTGGCCGACGTGAAAGCATGTAATCCTGTCTAGGGTCAGTGTTTGTTTTGTCCATTCTGGGCTACTGTAGAAACATGGTGATGGACATTTCCTTGGTCAAGGACCTGCTCCATATGTTGATATTAACAGGTCATTCTAAGGTAACCAAAACACAACGACTCTTATTTAGAGGTGATTATACACTAAAGAAAACATACTCATTATATTAAAGAAATTCACACTGATTAATCAAGTTCTGTGGTGCCCTGTGAATGGAACATCTACATTTTAAAAACGCCCACATGGAACAGTTGATAGTAGCACCGTTCTCTGCAGTTTCTGCAGTAAGAATTTTTGTACCATCGAAGTATTTCAAGACTGAAATATCACCTCAACACAAAGCATTTAGCAACGAACCCAGAGGTCTGAGCTAGCACAGCCTCTGATGCTGAAGTTAGCAGCCAGCCACATCAAGCCACACTCGACCAGGCGTTCAGACACAAACTGAGTAACTCTACCTGTGACTGACTAACTTACTCCCTTACAGAATGGACTGCAATGGACAGCAGACCAGTTTAGGTGGTAGAGGACAGGGGGACAATTGTGTCCAGAATCCAGCAGCTTTACTTCGACAAAATTAATTAAATTGAATTTTTAAAAGTACGTTTACAGCAAAAGTTGATGTGTGCAATTAATTTAGATTAGTCACAGAGCATGTCATTAATTAGATTAATATTTTTAATCGCTTGACAGCTCTATATATTATATTCCATTTCTGCCATAATCCTCCTAAATCCTCCTAAAGAAGAGACTGGTAAATGAAAAAAAAAAACAATTTAGAATTCGGCTGAAAGACAAACAAAACCAAATAATCTGTCCTCTTTGTTCAGGACAGAAAACAACTTCCAGATGAAGCTTCGTGGTTGATTAAAGCAGAACACAACGATTAAAACAAGATGAAATGAGACATGAATCATTTAATCGAGTCAGAAACGTGTAGAAATAACATTGTTTCTCAGGAAGAACTGAACTTTACCAGGAAACACTGCCAGTATATGAACTGCCAGTTGCTAAAATTATCATCAAGTTTACACAGATCTATTTAGTTTGTTACAATCACTTTGTTAATGACTATCACTGGTGGTCACTTACTGTATGAGTGTGGCTCTTTCGAAGTACTGAATGGCCTTCTCACAGAACTGTGTGTCGATGTAGTAAGCCCCGAGCCACTCGATCACATCGATGTTAGAGGGGAAGTACCTGAAGGACTGGACAGCAACACAAATAACCAACATCAGAGCACTTACGGTGCCTGTGCTTGCTGTATTTTTTTCATTTTCAGATCCACTGCTGTCAATGTAGACATGGGGAGGGCGCACTCAAAAGCCAGAGCAACAAAAAGCAGGTCACATAGCACCCCTAAACACACGCCAGGGTGTTCCTTCAATGTTCACAAAATATTAGTGGATCATTGCCTTCATATTCAATAGCATATTAAATTAAGAAAACAAAATTCACTCAAGGCAAGGTAAGGAAGGTAGTCATCTTGGATACTGTGCAGTAATATTCATTTTTCAAACACATTTGAGGATTTCAGATGCAAAAGAACTCATGAAACGTTGCCCTTTGCACACTCTGCTGTTCAGCCTTGCAATTATTTTGATTTGGTGGTGGAATTCATCTTAGGCATGGCTCCCCTGCTCTATAGCACCCCCCAATGACTTTCAGCCTTTGAATGCGGTCAATTATTTTCATTTTCTCTGTACCGATCCTTACCCAGTATCAGCTATTACCACAAAATATTACATCAACAATAAAATTCTCTAGTGAAAAATCTCCTCCTGCTTTCATTTAACTGGCTAACATACTACTCAGTAAAATTATGCCTGGGATAATGTAAACACAGACTCTATCGGTCTACCTGCTTTAAATTGTTTGGCCTGATTTTGTGGAGGAATCAGACCCAGGGACAGGCGTTAAGAATAATTATACAGAAATCTTCTTGCTGATGTAGGGGCAGTTAAAAACTCCTTGTAGTTGCTTCAAGTCCTCAGACAGAAAAAACATTAAATCATCTCTTACCTCATAGTAGTACTGGAAAGCCTGGGACTTGTCCCCCTCTGCATCGTAGAGCTTTCCCAGTTTGGCCAGTGCCTGGGGGTCTGTGTGAGTTACACTCAGCACCTGTAACAACCACTCAATTGCCTGCTGGCGGTCGTTCAGAAGCTCATAGATGAAGCCAGTCAGTCAAGGACCAACAGATGCTCACGTGGGAATGAACACAGACACAGAGTTGAATCTCTCAATGAGCACCTAGAAATGTCTACTGAGGTACAACATTTTCAAAGCAGTTCCAGACAAACACACGCAATAGATTACACTTGTTATCAGTAGGATACAGGTTGGCCAGCTGGTACATGACTTGTGCGCTGTTCCTCAGAATCGCATGGAGCTTCAGGAAGCAGTCAAGAGCCTCCTCCAGACGATCCAGTCTCTTATAGGTTAGACCTGGTACAAGTGGACAATGAACAAAAAAACTTAACTTATGTACTGTGAATCTAAGGCCAATCTGATACTGACACTACAACAAGTGTCTTAAAGTGTCTTATAACAAGTGCCTTTGCCACCTTGCAATATGAGAAAGAGCCGTCTCATCTAGTTGCATTGGTGCGAACCAGGAGGTTTTTAGAACGCTGCACAGCATATTCGCAAATCTTTGGTCTGAACTGGGCTTTAGGCATCCATGGTATTCATGAATGAATGATCCATGTGCACTTTGTGTTAAGGTTACTATAAATCAATGTCTAGATTATCCGCTACTACACTGTATCATGGACATGGATGTTACCCAGGTTGTAGAGGGCCTCGGTGCAGGACGAATCATTCCTCAGAGCTTCTTTGTAGAACTCTGCAGCCTTCTCATAGTCTTGCTTGACGAACACCGTGTTGCCCTTGTTGATAAGTGCTGCCGGGTTGTAGCGATCAGCAGTCATGGCGAGGTCAGCGTACCGGTCGGCCTGGTCGTAGTCCTTCTCCTGTAACACAGAAAGATCAGAGAGGAAGAATAAACCGGCAGCAGGTTGGTACAGAGAGCGGAGGCTGTGATTCAGCCATCGTTACAACTGGAAATACACTCGACAGCAAACATCCACTGTGCTGAAGTGTCCTTGAGCACCTGAACAACTCATTCAGCTTCTTTATAAATGTATCTGTGTGTTATCTGAGAGCCTTTTGATTAGTCAATGAGAGGATCTTACCAGGAAGTAGAGGAAGGAGAGGTTGGTGGCAGCAGCACTCTTCACTCTGCTGTCCTTCTTCTCAAACGTCTTCAGCGTCTCCACTGCCTGATAACACATAAAAAAAAAGCTGTCAGGGTAAACGTTATACAGTGGTGTGAAAAAGTGTTTGCCCCCTTCCTGATTTCTTACTTTTTTGCATGTTTTCCGCACTTAAATG
>NC_065512.1:7826539-7869269 GCF_006386435.1 Epinephelus moara | reverse complement strand
TGAAACATTTAAGTGCGGAAAACATGCAAAAAAGTAAGAAATCAGGAAGGGGGCAAACACTTTTTCACACCACTGTATATACAATAATACTGCATAACTTCAGTACAAGCTGATTACCCCAGTATGTAAAACACCTACAGTATATAAATTAGACAAGTGAAGGGACCCCTATAAACCATTAAGTATTCCCCAACTTATGAAAAAGTTTAAAGATAAAAAATGATTGATGATGATACACAGTGTAATGAGCTTTTTCCTCAGACACATAACTTTGAAATAAAACTCTTCATATTTAATTGGTTGTTATGCTGCTGGAAGTGTGTTACATACTGGGGAGACTCTCCAGTTTTAAAGTTGTAAAAGTTTTGAGAAACCACCACCTAGGCTACAGCTGCATGGATGCTACAGGTTAAACCACCACCGTCTATCAGGAGTGTTAAAGCACCACACACACATGCATCAGATGAATATGGAGCTCCAAAGTGTTCAGTATCGGATAAATTAATAGATACTTATGAAATAAATAATCACAGGAAAACATCATGGAAAATATATATAAGTTAAACAATCATTAGTGAAATAATTCATGAAACTCAACTCATTATAAAATGTTATTTCGTCCTCAGGGCTGGGCGATAAAATGTACGTCAGTGACGATGATAAACTATAGTCATTTTTACTCAACATGAATAGACCTGGATAGATCCAAACAGTGTCATGTAGCATAAGTTAACAGACAGCTGTCAGTCAGTCTGCAGTGTTGGGGATCTGCGTCATTGTATATGCCTATTTTTCACTGCAAAGTTTGTGCCAAGGTGAGGAGGAATTGAAAGTAGCGTGGACATAACAAAAAGAGAGGAAAACCAATCACATGTGCCCTGTCTCTTTAGATAGCAAGCTCAACAAATGCTACCAGAGTTAGCCAGTTAGCTCCTGTTAGCGGGAGACAACAATGTCAAAGTAATTCTGAACCAGCCATCTATTTTCAGCTCTAAATAAAAACAGCACACCACTGTCATTAAAAGTGATATTATAAAGTAAAACTTGGCATGATATGAAAGTGTTACTGGGAGAAATACCAAAATTAAATAAAAACTGACTTTAGAAAAAGGGCATTTTGAAATAAAGTGTCTATAGTGAAATAAAACTGATATCCAGCTATCAGAAAAATGAACAATGACATAACGTTTTGAGTTGAAAATTGTTGATTCATTTATATATTTCACAAAATGAATTCATATGGTTATCAACTTCATAATGTCTTTCTAATTTCCTGATATCGAACATTTTGGGGTTCCACAGATGTAAGGCCTGTCGATGTTAGAGAGTTGGCTGCTGTAGGTTCATATAATTGGAAAACCTTGGAGCTGGAAAGTGTTATCAGTGTTCAACTGCTGACCACAGACCAGCTCCACTGGCAAAGCTGCAGTTCGTTATGAACTCAGCGGTAAATTGTTAACGAAGGTATAATTATAATTTCCTTCACTGGTCTGTGGGTTTTAAAGCAATAACTGCTTTTCCAACTTCCCCTGGCAGTGTTGTTATTTGGAAAAGTGCAATGTTAAGTAGTAACATGTCAGGAAAAAGAAAAAAGAAAACCCAACACAATCTAAAAGTGAACACGGAAACAGAAAGCACACATACCTCAACCTTAGGCATGCAGATGGGAAGGAAACAAGACAAAAGCAAGAGAGAATGGAGGGTAATGAGAAGGGGGAAATCTGAGTCTGATACACTCCTAAAACACCATGAGCAGGAGAAAACTGACATGTAAAACAACGCTGGTAAATAATGTTGTAATAAATATACAAATCACAAAAGATGGAAAAATGAAATGAAGAGGACAACAAAGACCAGATCACCCACATCTTACGTGTATTTAAAGGGAAATACCACCCACTTTAACAATTTCTGCATACAATATTCGGCATGCTCTATCAAATCTATTACAAGGTGGCAGATATTAGCACAATACTGCGGCAACAAGCACAGACTGAAGGAGTAAGCAGCCTAAACTGAGTGGTATTGCCCTTTATCCCATTAAGACAAACAGTCACCTGGTTGAAGTCCTTCTGTCTGAGGTAAGTGATGGCTTTGTTTATCTCCAGATCGTTGGCAAGCTCCACATACTGAGAGCTCTTCACCATGTCCACACACCTAAAAGAGAAAAACAAGAACCATACATGCACAGTGTAACACTGCTATCTGCTGCCTGCCTCTTTTACTGGCCTGAAACTGTGCAAAATAAATTTAAAAACTTGTGTCCAGCAGTTATTATTGTTTCCATCTTTGCCTGTAGAGTGATCTAAGTGGGTGGGAAGTCCAGGAAAATTTTAAATCTGATTACGGGGATCAAGAGAAAACATTCTAAGACATCCAATGACACTCCCTAAACTTTTGATTTGCAGTCCCAAAACAGAATTTTGATTAAAGCTGGGCTCAGACTACAGGAGTTTTATAATCCTCACTGGTTTTGAAGCCAGGTTGTGTCATATTCATCAGGAGAAAATTCACCGATGTTGTTCTTTCCAATCTCAAAGATGCACATATTACAAGATTTAAAATTTGGGTACAACACCGACTGCAGGATATTTATTAAGATTACTGTGCCAAAGAGAGCATGAAGGCACCATATGATCTCATGGAGAGACCGATGTAAACCAAATAGAGTAACATGGTGTGACAATTTGCTGTAATGTTAACAATGCTTTGCAGTGAGAAAAACGAAAGCAGAACGCTAAACGAGTCTGGATGAGAAAATGGTCAACAGTATTCTTCAGCAAGGTGAGATTTGACTGTCTTTTTAAACATTTAACAACAGTAGTAAGCTGGCTAACATTAGCCACTCATTACTGTTACGTTATCATAACCGTAAACATCCAGATTGTAAATCCTAAATATCAAACATGTTTGAAATTACCAGGGCGGCCCTGATGAGTCTGTGAGCAGTTCAGGAGGTTTAGGACTCATTTTTATGTTGACGATACACAGATGTACCTGCCCGTTAGATCCACAGACCATGGAATGATGGGTTCACTCAATGACTGCCTTACTGATGTTAAAAGCTGGATGTCAAAAAAATGTCTTCAGCTGAACTCAGACAAAACAGAGATTGTTGTCATCGGGCTCCACCACATTACTTAACAAATTCTACCTTTGGCTGGTCCCCTATTGGATAATATCAAACCTGCTGCAAGAATTTTTGAAGTGTGGTTTCACAGTAATTAAAGTTTCGAGCAGCATGTCACAAAGCTTGTGCAACTTTTATCATCTTAGAAATATTTCAAAATATGATCCATTTGAACTTGTAAAGACACAGAGACAATTTCACACGCCTTCATTTCTTCACGCCTCAATTACTGCAACAGCTTCTTTTCTTGCCTGAATCAAAAATCGGCTCCAGAATGTACAGAAGTCAGTTGCTAAGAGGCATGATCACATCACTCCAGTTTTAGCCTCTTTACACTGGTACACAGTATGTTTTAGAATAGATTTTATTGATTACTTCAATACGGCTCTTCATGGTCTCTCTCCCAGCTACATCTCTGACCTCTTAATGCTGCATGCGCAAGGACGTACTTTGGTCGTCGGGCAGAGGTCTTTGGTCTGTTTCAGAGGCCTGACTAAAAAACTTAAGTAGACAGAGCATTTGCTGTCAGAACCCTCAAAGCTCTGGAACAGTCTGCCCGAGGAAATCAGGTCGCCTGAGTCAGTGATCTCTTTTAAATCCCTTCTTATGACATACTTAAATCTGAGAGCCTTTCCTGATTTTACTTGAGTTTTAAGTTCATTTAGACCGTCTCTTATTTCCTCAGTTTTTATATACTAAAGTGTTTTATCAGTTCTTTTAAAAGTTGCTGTTTTCATGTCTTGTCTGTTTATGATATTACTATTATCATAAGACTGGATCTGTAAACCTCTCACATTACTTGATAATCTGGGCCGAACATTAGTACCAAACAAAGTCCCTGACTAGATTTCCCTTTTTTATTGGGAGGAGTGAATTCGGGATAAATTGGCCCCAAAACTCCTGTAGTCTGAGCCCAGTTCAGCATCTATACAGCAGTTCAGCAGAAACACTAATATATAATAAAGTATAGTGTCATAGAGTTTTGAAAATCATGTTTTTGTGTTTCTGAGTTCTTCAGATGACTGTCATGGAGCTGGAGTCCTTTGGATCATTGTCTGCCACCTAGTGTTCAGATGTTAAAATGAAATAAATAAAAAGCCAACAGTAACAAACCAGTCAAAGCCAGTAGCAAAAGAAGTCTCAATGGCCGGAGCGATGAGCTTGGCTGCGGTCATGATGTACTTCTCAGCCAGGACTTTTCTATGTACAGTTCACAGGCAGAAACAGAAGAGGACAACAGGTAAGTACAACAAGCTTTTAAGGACAAGACGATAATCACATGATGATGTATTGCTGAGGACGAGTGTGTGTTTGTGTTGAGACTTTTCTTACAGGTCTCTCTCCATCTGGTGAAGTTTGTCATTCTTAATGGCCTCGGTGACCATACTTGATTCAGTGTCATCCTGAGAGAGACAACAGGACAAGGCTGACAATGAGAAGTTATTCAACAGTACCCAACACTTTACTGTAAATATTGTTGCTCTGTATAAAGTCTGTTGTTGTCACCTACAGAAAAAGGAGTATAGTAAACTGCTTCATTTGTTACAAGATGAAAGGCAGAAATAAGACGACTGAATAGTTTGTACGAGCAGTGATCATTATTATACAACAGTGCAGGACAGAAACACCAAAACAATGGCGCTTCACAAGAAAGATGAAGATTATAGACACCTACTGTACACACACACACACACACACACACACACACACACTAACAAAGAAAGAAACTTAATACACACTATAAGTCTACATGTATTAATAAACAAACATATTTAACTGTAACTCACATTAGATATGATGTACTTGTCTTCATCGTCAATCCCCAGAGGGACAGAGATGAGCTTCTGAAAGGCCTTCTTCATCCTCTCCCTGTCTCCGATAGCATAATAGCACAGGATGAGGTTGAAGCCTGTCTTGATGTTGGGACTCTCACTCATGATGTGCTCAAATGATGTTATGGCGTCCGAGTACTGGCCCATGCGGACAAAGACGACGCCGATGTTCTGCATGATCTTGATCCTCATTTCCTTGTGAGCGTTGGAGATCTGATCCAGCGCCATCCGGTAGAACTTGATGGCTTTGGGGTAGCTCTTCTGTTTGACGTAGATGTTGGCCATGTTGACCTTCAGACGGCCTGGAGGAGCAGCACAGATGTTGTTTGAGGGAAAACCACAACAAACATACAACTGCTACAGCAAATAATATGACGCAGGGAGGATTATTTGCCTAGTACACCGAAAGTCTTTTTTTATGCTATCTGTTGACTATCTTAAAGGGGTAGTTTTTATTCAGATTCAGATTCAGAATACTTTATTAATCCCCGGGGGGAAATTGTTTTTGTTCCAATGCTCCGTGCAAAGTAGAAATAGAAATACAGCATGAATGGAAACAAGAGATAAAGATGAAGATATAAATAAAATACTAAAATAGACAATGAAATAAGTAAAATAAATATTAAAGTAGACATTAAAATAAAATAAAATAAAATAAAATATTAAAGTAGACATTAGAATAAAATAGAATAAAATAGAATATTAAAGTAGACATTAACATAAATAAAATATTACAGTAGACAATAAAGTAAAATAAATAATAAAAACAGTAAAGTAGACAATCTGAAATATATACAATATACAATGAAATGGTTGTAGCATTATAAATGAAATAAGAATGAGTAATTATATTGTGTGATTTGTTTTATAAATAGCCAAATGAGTCCGATCATCAGAGGGAGGAGTTGTACAGTTTAATGGCCACAGGTAAGAATGACTTCCTGTGGCGCTCAGTGGTGCATTTAGGAGCAATCAGTCTCTGGCTGAAGGTGCTCCTCTGTTCGACCAGAGCGTTGTGGAGAGGGTGAGAGCCATGCTGAAGTATCGCCCGCACCTTTGACAGCATCCTCCTGTCTGACACTGCTGTCAAAGGGTCCAGCTCCACCCCCACAACGTCACTGGCCTTTCTGATCAGCTTGTTGAGTCTGTTGGCATCGGCTACTCTCAGTCTGCTGCCCCAGCACACCACAGCAAACAGAATAGCACTGGCCACCACAGACTCATAAAACATCCTCAGCATAGTCCGGCAGATGTTAAAGGAGCGGAGCCTCCTCAGAAAATAGAGGCGGCTCTGTCCCTTCTTGTAAAGGACTTCAGTGTTCTTAGTCCAGTCCAGTTTATTGTCTATGAACACACCCAGGTACTTGTAGTGTTCTACAATGTCCACGTTATGCCCCAGGATGGAAACTGGGTTCACTGGTGTCCTAGAAGTGTGGTTTTATGAGTTACTTATCAATAGTCAGTGTTTAAGCTACAGTAGATGGCAGTCGGCACGTCTCCAATTTGGAGAAGCTGCAGCAAAGTGTATTTTGGATTCACCAAAGTCACACAATATTACAAAGTCTGGTGGCTTTTAAAAGGGCGATATACAACAGAAATAAACATGTTTACAGCCTTATAAAAAATACTATCGGAATCTATAGCTAATTTCTCAATTCACAACTGTTTGGAGTGAATTTTTGTACAACTTACTGCAGTTAAATATTATTAACGCCTAGAATTAGGCAAAATTAACGGTGTGACTGCTTTGAGTGACAAGTAGGTGCCATCTGCTGACAAGGCGACAATTTTGGTTAGGTAACATAACCATGGTGTAACCCCAGATTAACAGAGTAAAGGTGTAGCTGTACCTGTAGCTATTTTGTGTGTTTTCAGTTTGTAAAAGTTAATTGTAATGTTTAGTTGCCCATAAAAAGTCTTGTTCAGCGTTTGGTTGTACTAAAAAAACCTCTGAGGAGTCTGATGTTCAGTTTTTCAGGAAAAACGAAAACAGTTATCGCCATCCTCTCGTCCAAATATGGTCACTTCTGGCTCCAAATATTCAAGATGGTGACAGCCAAAATGCTAAACTTGCGGCCCACAAACCAACAGGCGATGTCACAGTGGCTACATCCATTATTTTAAACAGTCTGTGATTTAAACAAATCTATATAATGAGTATGAAGCTGAGTGGTCTGCTCACCTGCGTTACTGAACATCTTGTTCTTCACAATGACCTGGTAGCTGTTCAGGGCCTCTGGGTACATCTCATTGTTTGCATACTGGTTGGCAAGGTTGAGCAAAACCTGGTAATGAAAGAAATATTCAATATGTCTAAATTTAATAATGAATAATAAAAAGGTTACGATGTGAGGAAGTGACTCACAGAAGCTAACTTTTCATTTAATTCGTTTCCTGTGAGCTGTGCCCACATAGCTGAGAAGTTAGTCCACTGCCTCCGAGGCCAAACATGTGCTCAGCTGCTGTGGATCAATTTCTGCCAGATACTTTGTTTACTGTGTCTCTCCATTTAACATTAAAATAACTAGAAGTCAATTAATATGAATGAGAAGAAGAAATACATTTCCAACAGTCTTTTAAAAAGTATTAATAAACATCACTGTACGTACAGTAATTAAATACATAAAGGCTATATATGCCATCGTCAAGAACAATCAGAAAGAGAATGCACCCTAACATATGATGTAGCTGTGAGTAATATACTTCTGAGGCACTTTTGAGTGGTGATAAACATTTCTTGTTCCAGTTTGAAACTGGCAAATCTCAGACAATGTCACGTCACAACTAAATACAGTGTATTGTCTTATTCTTACATAGTCACCATACTCCAGAAAGATGAAGAAGATGGACAAGCTGAGCAGAAAATTTATTTGGCGAGGTAAATCCCCAAGGGTCGCTTTTAAATAAACTTAACCTAGATTATGCAAAAGGAGGATTAAAACGTCCTAATTTTTGACTGTATTATTTGGCCGCACAATCTAGATTTTTAGAGGGGGATCCCTCACTTTCATGGCTGAACATTGAAAGGCTGGAAATGAACGAGCGCAGATATTTCACATAAATGGGATGGAAAGTTTGAAGTTTGAAGTACTTCCTGTAATCTTTGTTCACTCAGTCCAAACTTGGTTTAAAATACACAAGATGCTTGGGCCAAGTTTTCAGCCTCCCAAGACTCCCTTGTGGGAAAATAGGCTTATTTCTATCTTGTACCAGAATAAAAACTTTGATTCTTGGCGTAACATTGTTAACATTGGAACATTGTTATATGGATGGAATATTAATTTACTTCTAACAGTTAAAGGAAAAATATCAACTATCTGACAAAGATTTCTTATAACACTTACAATTAAGACATTTTATAAGGGTAAACCTCCAAAGTGAGTGGAAACTACCCAACATGTCACCAATCAAACCTTGTTTTCGTGATGGTCAACCAATGCAGGGAACCATCTCTTAGGTTTATGAAGCCCTGCTACCTTTTATCTCAATTTCTGAACTGTAAAGATCTTAGGTGGGGGAGGGATTTAGATATAGAGACTGAGCCTGCACTGTGGAGAGACCTATGTAGCAATGGTGTTACTTGTGCACTAAACTCAAGATATAGATTAATTCAATTCAAATTTTCTTCATGAGACGTACCTCACCCCTTCCAAGCTTCATGGGTTCAACCTCCTATTTCTCACCCCTTTGCTTTAGATGTGACCTGGCTGAGGGCAATCCACAATCCATGGAGTCACACGTGGCTATTGCCAAAAAATGTATAAGTTACATTTTATTTGCATTAAGAGCCAATTTATTTTATTGTCTGTTCATTTATTTTGAAGCTTCCGTAATGTAAAATTGGTGTTTCTGTAATGTCAATTTTTGACTGATTATGAAAAACTATTTTTTTTTTTTTTTTTTTTTTTAAAGAGACGAAGAAGGTGGATTGAGGGCCAGTGGATTTGCCAAATAAGTAAAAAAGATTAAAGCACTTGATCACCAAATATCTCCTCACACACTCCATTTATTGAATCACAAATAACTAAGATTGCAAAACAACAACAGGTGATATTAGTCACTAAGTAACTAATAAAAAAACAGGCTTAAAAATGTGTTTTTATGTCAGAGTGCAGCAGGTAAATATTTAGTCATTTCATTTACAGACACTGGAACAACCTTTGATATACAGCAGCTTTACTTACGGAGTAGGTGAGGTCTAAATTGATGTGGTCCGCATTGCCAGACTGTTCCCTCTGTCTCACCAGTGCTCTCTCCTTCCTCCCTGCCTCTTTGGCTTTTTCAAGAGCCTGTAAGCACATCAATACCAGAACATAAAATAGGGAGACATGCACATTGTCCACACAAAGACACAAAGAAACAAACACAGTGTTGTCACCAGCAGCCACATCCAGAATGATTAATAGTACAGGCCAGTCAAATGTGTCAATGACAAATATTGTTCATTTGTCAAGTCAGATTTTCAGAAAGCATTTGATTGCTTCAATTCTAAATCAATCCAGTAAATTATAGCAGATTTTTAATGCTATGAGAAGGGTAAGAAACTTGAGATTTTTGGCCACCTTCTTTAGGTTTATCAGCTTTGGCAGGTGAGCCAACAACTTTATTACAGAGTTGAATTAGGTAGAAAACATAAGGCGCCATTGACGATACAATTTAACCTGACACTCAATCCAGTGTGCGGGAGTGCAGAGCTGACACCATGAAAAATGAATCAGTGCCTCACTTGGAGGCCCTTCTTTTCAAATCCACACAGCTATTGATTTACTAAACAGCCTGTTAAAGAATGACAGTCTGACCAGTTGTAAGGCTCCCATGCTCTGTGCCATGCAGCTCTCTTCTATCAGGTCGTTCACTTTCTTCTCCAGAATCTTGATCTTCTCTTCAGGCCTGAAAGACCACAGACAAAGAAACACAACAATGTGTGATACTGCTGCTCAAGCCTTTCCCTACCTGCTGCACAAGATACTAGTGTCATCACAATGCTGACATTTCTAACTTTGATACAATACCTTGAAAAATATCGTCGTTGGATACCATTTTCAATAACATAGGGAAAAATGACATTGGGGGCATAAAATGTACATTCTTTATTTAAAAAAATCTAATTTAACAAGGCTGTTCTTTTCTTGGGTAGTGGCAGTGAACAGCAGAATGAATGTATTACACATTAACAATAAGAAGGTGAAGGGCACATAGGTAAGCTCCAGGTAATGGGAATCAGGTGTTCAGAACAGGAAGCAGTTTTTGACCGTGTTATGGAGACATGTTGTGAAAGCATGAAGTACTGGCGTGTAAAACTGAATTTGCAGAATGGAATAATGATTACATATGGACAGTGCTGTTGCCCCTCTATATTATGGTGAGCATGTGTATATTGTATTGACAATAAATGGATCACCAAACCCAAATAGATAACGCACACTGGACATGGTTTATTCTTAGCTCAGAACATGCGTACAGAACAAGTTCACCCATTGGCCCCTGAGTGGCTTGTTCAGATTTGATCAGAAAGTCACTACGATTTAAGTCAAAAACTGGTTGGTTTCCATTCCACACACCTGATTCCCATTACCTGGAGCTTACCTATATGCCCTTCACACATGAATGCTCCACCCTGTGTTCAGTTTAATAACTGCATATGTGTATTTATATTTACCTTGTATCAAAATAAGAATAAAATGAAAAGAAAAAAAAACTATATTATGGCTCCAACAGATATCTCTGACAAAACTACAAGTCAGTCTTAACAAAATGTTAAAAGAGTTGGTTATAAATAGGGGTGTCAAATGTGAAGCACTTTGTGAGTCCT
The DNA here is from genome assembly GCF_006386435.1 of Epinephelus moara. Taxonomy (NCBI): domain Eukaryota; kingdom Metazoa; phylum Chordata; class Actinopteri; order Perciformes; family Serranidae; genus Epinephelus; species Epinephelus moara. Next base: position 7,858,495 of record NC_065512.1, on the reverse strand, counting down.
CTCTGTGAGAAGTGCTATATAAATGAAATTTACTTACTTACTTAAAAATTATCGCGTTAATTGCGAATAATTAATTACAGCCATATTTAACGCGCTATGTTTTTTGATCGCGTTAATCTCATTTTTAATCTCTAACTTTACTGTTTCTGTATGCCACAGAGTTGCCTTTTATAAAATCCGTCTGTAGGCGTATAATTGGGCTTCTTTGTGCTTGAGTTGTGGGAGAGCTGCAGCGCTACAGAGCAGAGCCCAGCATCAGCATTGACTGTCCCCTGCAGTGGTGGTCTGCTCACTCAGGAGCCTATGAAAAGCTGTCTGCCCTAGCACGCAAGTATCTGACCTCCCCGGCAACCTCCGTGTAATTTTCGGGACAATCAGGGCAGGATTACACTAGAGCAGAGTCTGGAGTAGTTATTGCCCGATAAAACATTAAAAAGTGATCATGGTGGTTGAGCTGTCATGCAGTTCCCACCGGCTGCACATTGGCTGCAGCAGTTCCTACATGAATTATGGGTGTTGTAGTTTGAAGAAGAGAAGACAGCGCAAGTTGCAGCCGCAAGGACAGGGAAAGCGCAGGCAGCCACGAGAAGGAGTGATTTGCACGTTGCAGTGCAGCCTCTTGTTCTAACTGTTCAAAACTGTTCTATAAATTGATACAGCTGTAACGAATGTAGCAGGTGTCTTTTATTTTGTTAGCTTTTATTTTGTATTAAGTTTAAAGGACACTTACATTGATCACTTCCATGAAATAAAACGAGAAATTGGAAAAGAGGAAAATAATTTAGAGAATTGTTTAAATAAAATTAGGGAACTGATCACAGATGTGTTGTTTCTGTGTGTTTTTACATCTATTGTTGCGTTAATCTGCAGCTATGCTTTTAATGAAGCTGACATGTCATGACAGTCAAGCACCCCCCTGGTGGTCCAGACTGAAGGTTGCAGCACTCTTTATTGGGACTAATCTCAAAAACAATAGAATGTAATGGCTAGGTGTACTGCATCTGTGTTCAAGTGTGTTATTGTTGAAAACAATAAATATGACTTTATAAAACCACTTTTTGTAATATATATCAATCTTTTGATCATCTGCCACAATAATGTAATGAATTTAAATGAAAATACCTCAAGTTGAGGGCTTTTCTCAGCAATTTTGAGATGAGATTAAAAAAGAGATTAATTAGATCAATTATAGATCATAATTAATTAATCTCTCCATTTTTTTAATCTCTTGACAGCACTAGTTGTAAATATATTTTGTTTTATATTCATTTATGTATTTTTGAGGATATGACAATTATATATGTTATTATGACTAATAATATGCATCTCTTCATCCTAATTCTAATAGATGTGACACAGCACCTATAAATACCTCTGTACAGGTCTTTTCCTTAAACACTGCTGAGAGGAAAACACTTACTGAGGATGATGCAGAGATAATCTTATACATTGAAACAGTTTAAAGAGTGACTACTCACGTGTCCTCATTCTTTGCTTCAAGTGGAGGTGCAGGGCCCCTGGACTGACCCAGAGGGTCAAAGGTTGAGCCTGAAAATACAAATCCCACTAATAATTATACTTTATTGTTCACATGATTACAGTCTGTCCTTACAGATACACACAGAGGTTCATATGAATAAAAAGAGCTAAATTCTTTCGCATTTTTGAAGCTTAGAACCAATAAAAACAACAAATAACATCCTGCTTCCTGCTGCTGTGTCATGCTGACACATCCTCTCCACAACTGTGTCTATTCCTAAAGAACCACATCCGCAATGCTGACACAGCAAAAATGAGCAGCCACAGAAACGCAAGCTAAATCACAAACATGCAGTAATCCAAATCAACACATATAGAGCAAGAATGAATCACTAAAGTAGCTGTGATAGACTAGTTCTGTTGTGTTTCTCTTTAACTCACCACGGGTCATGGAGGAGGTGTAACCTGCTGCTCTGACAGCAGTCATCGGTCGGGCTGCTCCGTCCTGACATGTTTTAAAACAGAAAAAAAAAAAAAAAAGAAAAAAGAAAAAAAGGAAAAATTCGAGAGAGCTTCCACATGTGCTACATTTTCACAGTTGTCTTCACAAAACAGAGCTATTAGTTTGTTATCGAGCTTTGATTAAATACATGATACTGGCAAGTTGTGAAAATACAAATATTTGTAAAATCACAAGTTAAAACTCTAATAAAACCTCTGATGCTAATGAGTAAGTGAGATAAAGTGCTTTTAATGAATGTATCATAGGACCTTCAGTCCCCCTCACCTGCACAGCTCCAGTCATGGGTCTGCCCATTGAAGAGGCCATGGGGATCCGCGCCTTCATCAAACAATAAGTAACAATAAAACAGGTGAGAATAATTTAGGTATGTTTACCTCACAATATCATTTATCACAAAGTTATAAGACAGAACCATGCTCATTCATAACAGTGTACATTTGAAATGTTCTTCATCTTGGTTGTTGTGAGTGTATGGTGATTCTTTATCCTGCAAAATGTTTTCATGCAGCTGCATCATTTTCAGCTGCACACTTTGATACCTACTGTACGTACTGCTAAATTTATTTATTAATTTGTGTCTTTTTTTTTTTTTTTTTTTTTTTTACAAAAAACTCTGTGGGGATGAGAATGTTCGTTTGATGGGCTGATTCAATAAAAGTCTTGTGTGTGCAGGACTCCTTTTCACAAGATAACATGAGCTGAAAGTGCTGCTGGTCTGACATAAAATGATGCCAGTACATTGTACTTACTCCAAAAGAAGAAGCCAAAGGCCGAGCTCCAACAGCAGTGCCAGGAAATTTGGCAGTCATCTGGATAATTAAAGACATGACATTTGTGTCATTAAAAAAAAACACTGAAGGCCAAAAAGATGAGCTACTGGTGATAGCAGTCATTGCAGCATGTATGTCATTGTCTAGTTTACAATGCTGTGTTTCTAATATGCGATAAACCTTCTTAGACAAGTCTTGCTGGGTTTAAATACTTATACATTATATAATGAATAGATAATAAGACCCTGCTAGGACCCAATGACACTTGTTGCTGTGACAGATGATAAACTGCCTTTGTACTTAGAAGAAATCATGTTAACATAGTTATATGTGGCAATACTCCTAAACTGGGGGAGAGGCATTTTTCTTTTTGATGAGTTTTGTTGCATTATCCCCACCACTGGCAGTCACCATTTCACCAGTCACCACCACCACTTTACTGATCCCCGAGGGAAATTTGTGATCTGTTACAGTTGCTCCGATGTAAAGAATAGAGCATTATAAGATGTAAGAATAATAGTTAAAAAAAAAAGAAGTATGTAAATATAAGGCAGTAAATTAAAAACAAATTAAGGAAAATGTGCATTAAAAATAAAAATAAAATGTTAATTATGCTAGTGTTTAACACCAGTACTTAATATATTAAAAAAATCAAAAACAAAACATATCATCACTGTGCTGAGGATGTGTGAAAATTTTAACTACAATACAGAATAAGAGTACAGTTATGTGTATTGTATGTTTATTAGTTATTAATTACTTTTTTTTAAAAATTGTTGTTATTTTGTATGTTTATTACTTTACAAGAAAGAGAAGTATTGGAATTTTTCAAGGTGTTGAAATTCATACTGTCGGGTTTTCTCAATACTCCGGTACACCTTAACACCTTGAAACCACCAAAGCCTACTTGAACCTGAATTTATCCTTCCTCTGCAGTGGTGGAAAAAGTATTTGATCTTTTGCTTGAATAAAAGTCACACTACCCCAGTATAGAAAAACTTGGTTAAGGGTAAAAGTTCTGTTCGTCACATGTTAGCTATTTTGCACATTTTCACAGCCTCTTCCTCACTTGTCACTGTGTTGTGTATATAACTGATCTTCTTTGTTTACTCCTGCAATTTTCATATTTTTATTTTATTCTTGTATATTTCTCTTGTATATTTTAAACTTTAGTGCTACTTTTTTGTATATATATTTCTATCTTCTCTTATATTTTATTTTTTATCTGTTATGTCTTCTCGTATTTACATGTATATTACTGTGCACATACTGTTTGATTGCTTGCTGCTGTAACACAAGAATTTCCCAGTCTGGGATCAATAAAGTAATACCTATCTATCTATCTATCTATCTAGTACTCATAATACATAAATGAACCATTCCAGTATAATAATGTGATTATTGCTGCATTAATGTATACATCACTTCTTTTACTTGCCGCTGATAAAGGTGGGGCTAATCTTGGTAACTTTTATTACTGCTGAGAGTCGTAACATATAATATCATATCATATCATAATAGTCAATTTATATTTCATAATAATAATAATAAAATCTGTAAAGTAACTACTCTAAATAATGGTGGGTACTCACCGGGGGTCTTCTCCCATGACTTGTTCTCACTGCTTGCTGGAAGCCCATATCATTCTCCAACTCCTTGAAATTAATCAATAATTAGTTTTTATTCATTACATACCAATACAACGTAGCAAATTAATCATTTCAAATATACTTGTGTTGACGACTGCAAATGGCTCTGAGCTCTGCCAACTTCAGAGCTAAGTTAGCTAGCGTTAATATAACATTAGCACAGTCGCTAACTCACCTCGGAGTCAAATGTCGGATTATAGTCGTTGTAACCCGAATAAAGATCCTCCTCCTCCACCGCCAGATGTACGTTTTCCATCTCTCCTTCTCCGGTGAGGTGGAATAACGAAACACTTATAAATATGGAAAACAATTGGTTATCTACCGGAGATAACGGTGCAGCTAGTTTGTTGTCGTTTCAGGATTCCATCCCACAATCCAATGCGACGTGGGTGGAACAGTTACAATTCTAAAATCTGATTGGTCATTTACGCGTCAATCATCAATCAACTTTGACACAATTGGCTGAGGCAGAGTTCTGCCGTTGCTAGGATACAGCAGTAAGACACTATAGATTTTGGTCGTTTCTTCACGTTTTCGTCTTTAACAGTGTAAATATAACTTTTGATAAACAGTAACAGCTAGATTAAATGTGTTTTGTGTTTTTTTTTGTTGGAAAATACATTATGTTGCACTTTTTGGAAACTTATTTGGTCCTTCTAGCTTACCGTACCGATATATAGCAGTGTGACTATGAGTGTGACTGTGTAGGGGAGGTGCACAGTTCCGGCTCTGGTTACAAGTTGTGAAAGGTTTGTCACAGCTGATCTCATAACGTTTTAAAATGAGCTCTTCTGACATGAAGATCATTACTGTGATCGGCAGGTAAGCAAGAAAAGACGCGTGCATGATGTTTGAACTCAAGTTACTGATGAAGTGCATTTTTTTTTTTTTTGCTTTTTTTTGCTTGCTTAGTTTACATTTAATTATAGGTTACTGATTGCATTGCATTGATTGGCATGTTAGCTAACTAAGATATTCCCTGACCTCTTGTACTTTATCGTGATACCTTGCTTCTGTAGACAAAGTTTGACTCACTCTATGAGGTAGTTGCACTGAGGCTCCACTCTTTGTGCACATTTTAACTTGTCTGCACCCTGTTCATTATTTCTACACACTCAGCTGAACTTTGCAGTCCTTTGCAGTGACCCCCCCTTAAACCTGGAATGTAAATAGTAAAAGTCACAGTCAAATATTCTCTCCTCTTTCCTTGAATTTACATGGGAACTAAGTTCACAACCTCCCAAACCTGAATTTCCACATAACGGTGGATGTGCTTAAATGAGCAACAACAAAACCTGCAGTGATTTTGTTGTGTAACAGTAAACTGCTGGGAATTGCAAAAAGAGACAGGCATAGCAAGAGAGATACTGCAGCATAACATTGTTGTCCATGGAGGAAGTGATGGTGCAGACGCATCATGGCAATGAGCAAAGAAGAAGACCAAAAAAAAGACCAGGCCAACTGTGACATTAAATGTTCAAATGTATTAATACAGTCCACTATTTGTTAGTACATCCTAAAAGTGTATTTGTGTGTTTCAGTGGGCTGATAGGCCGCTCCTGGACCATGGTGTTCATCAGTGGAGGCTACAATGTGAAGATGTATGACAGCCAACCAGGACAGGCTGCCAAGGCTCTCACAGAGATCAGGTCAGCCGAACGACACAATACTGCAGTCTTTGTCCTGCATAAAAGACACTGTGTAATGCAGTCTTAAGTAATGTAGCATTCCATGCACTGTCCATAGTTATTAACACGCTCTAGTCAGCCTGATTACAGGCCTGTTGGAGAGAGGACTTAGCGTCAGCCGGGTCAAGAAACTGTTGATGTTGTGCGCCTGTGTAAAGCCTGTTGAGACGATGCAACTAATAAACTTACATGACCTGCCCAGATGTCCTGGATAAGACTGAGTGAAGTCTGAAACTATGTTGTGTTTACTTGTGATTTCTTGGTCGTCTGTTCTGGAATCATCTTCTGATAGGTAGAAAAATGTTTTCATTATTTTCTTTTGTGATGTGTTATTGCATATGTACATGCCTCATACATTAACCCAGTGTTTCCCATATATTGATTTATTTAATCTTATGTCATTGGAGAGTTGCATGCAGCATATTTGCTCAGCTCGTCCGTGCCCTGCATTCTCTCTCTGTCTATCAGACCACAAATGAGACAAGAATTGGCTAGCTAGCCACTCCACCACCCATTTGCCCCGCTCCCTGTCTCTGTGGACCGCTTACCCGGGGGAGAGCAGGTAGTACCTTGTGAGATGGACCTTAGGTCAGCGGCTGTAGTCGCTTTGATTCAGCCAGGCTTGGTGCCACAGTGGGCTGATGGTCAGCGCTAGTGCTAGGTCTAACCTGTGTATCAGCAGCAACAGAAGGTTTGCTGATCTGGTGGGGAGTCATGACTGCCTGGTCTCCTGGAACTGGGGTTTGCACTAGCTGGATTTGAGTTGCTGCGATTGCTGACTAGGGATCCTTCTCCGGAGCTGCTGCCTGCTCTTTTCTCAGGGGGTTGGTCTGTAGCAATGGAAAGTGAAGCGGAGGACACACTGGGATTCAAGGCTCTGGCTAATGTTAGCTACATAAACGCGCACCTCAGAAATGCTTCGCTAATATTGACATGTTTTTTTTTCTTCATTCATTGTCAGACTCTCTTTTAGACTCTCTTTTTGGTAATTTGTCTTCCTTTCTTAGGTCGCTTTGCAGCGTAGGCAGTTGTTACCAATGCTGGACTAGCAACCGTCTTTTCGAGATTCTCCATTGAATCAGGCTTTCACTAAAGGGACCTGCACGCACATCTGCATTTGTAGAACAGCCAATAGGAGCGCCCTCTCTCTGAGATGACCAGTGATTGGCCAAAGTCTCCCGTCAGTAACTCGATTGTCTAAAGTCTGAAAACAGAGCCAAGAGGAGGTGCAGAAGTCTAGTTTTCTCTCAGACAACTTGAATACCCACCACAGCTTTAAAGGACTCCCAGTCAGAGTGGAACTGCTTTTGCTCTCATACACAGAGAGTAATCAGTTTAATGTGTTTTTCTGAGGAGATATTGGACAGTATATTGAATATAGCATGTACCAACAGTAGTAGTAGTAAGTTTTGGGTCGACGTTTGAATATGATGATCAGCATTTGATGGTGTCCATTACAAACAGTTTGCTGCCTTCCTTAGCAGGGGATTTACATTCCTCTGTCTTTCCAGTCAACAGGAGTGTGTGGCTGCAAAGCATGAAGGGGACATTAACAAGGCGTATAGATGGACTCTGTCCAACATATAACCTGTTCTTCCTTCCAGTGCTTCCTTGAAACAACACGTGGGCATTGCATGATCAGTGACTTCATCTAGGAACAAAAGGACAAACATGTTCAGGTCTAAAAAGTCTTTCACAGCCCAGTCATCACTAGTTAAACATTACTGTGGAATGACAAAGGGCTTTTTGTGAAAACAAGAAAAAAAACTAATATGAAGAAGCTCTGCAGCCCTTCAAACTTTAAAACAAACCCAAATTCTATGCCAAGATGTTACCAATTTAACTTTGATTTATCTTGTGCATATTTTTGCTGCCTCTGGTGCTGTCACTGTAACAATTCAGTTGCCTGTATGAACAGTAGATGGTGTCATTGTTTTGGTTTTCAGTTTCCCTTCGTGTTTGATTTCTTGCTGAACAAGCTGAGAGGAGTGTCTCTACTCAACACACCCAGTTTTAATAAAGTGTTACTTACTTTACACCACGTTTATGTTGACAAATGTAGTCATGGTCTGGCATGTCACTGACTTATTTGATCCTGTAAATGATGTGCTGCTACTGTGCAACTCTTGACCAGCAGCCAGTTAGTTGAGGTTTGTGTTTTGGCTGGTAAACCAACCTGACAACATTCACAAACATAATTGCAGTGTTTTTGGTGAGTGTTTCACTCTGTGTTGGCTCAGGAAGCAGCTGGGGGAGCTGGAGGAAGCCCATATGCTGAGAGGAGAGCTGAGCACCACGCAGCAGCTCGCCCTGGTCAGCACGTACGATGACCTGGCTCAGGCGCTGGAGGGAGCCTTCTTTGTTCAGGTGACACACGAGACCACGCCCAGCACTGGTACTTGTTGAACCCCACATGCTGGAATCAGGAGAGATTGGTCTCTGCTGATTTGTATCATTCACTTGTTCGTCCATCACACATTTAACACGGTGATGAAACTTTGTTTACCGTGACTGCGGTGTGGGTAACTAAGTACATTTACTTGAGTATGTACTGAGTATGTACAATCTTGAGGTACTCGAACTTCTTTCAGGTATTTTCACTTTATGCTACTACTATTTCAGAGGGAAATATTGTACTTCTTACTTCACTATATTTGACAACTTAAGTTACCTGAAACATGAAAAACACATGTTAACAAAGAACAACACCGAAATACTCTTAGATGTATTATCTGTAATAAAAGCAGAATACTAACATTTTCTATAATAACTATTGTGTTATGATCATAGACTGTATGAATAATGGATGTAGCTACTGTGAAGTCACCACAGGTTTGTGGACTCGTTTTGAAGCCTTGAGTCTGGCACTTCAGCTGAACGGCTGAAGTCGTCTCCATCCTTGTTTTTTGGAGCCAGAAGTGACCATATTTGGACAAGATGATGGAGCTTACTCTAACGGTAGCTGCTGGCTTGATTAGCACGATGTATTCACAGTCATGGTTAATTGCCATCATGCTAATGCTAATTTTTGTTAGCTAAGAACAGGCTTAAAACCATTAAGACAAAATAAACTTAATGGAAAAACTGAACACATTTCTACTTTTATTTGAGTAAAAAAATCTGAGTACTTTTTCCACCAGATGTATATAGTGTGTGACCCAATGGAAATTCTGCAAAGTTAATTCATTCATCACATGCATTCAATCATGTACCTTAAATCAAATTTTGTTGTGATTACAGTAATTTCAGTACAGTATGTTCAGTATGTGTATTTTCAAAAGAACCACTGATTGTCCTCAAGGGGGCGCAACATCATTGGTTAATACTGACAGTCCGCAATACCCCAGACACCCCTGATGACAGTTTGAATAAACCTTAAAATACATCTCACCACTGAGCGCCAGCATTTTGCAAAGTTTAGACCGTTTCTCCCTTTGTGGATTTTATTCTGTATGTAGCAAAGTCAGTTTTAATGTTTCAGACAGTTATGTGTGACAGACTACTCACTGCATGTTATCTGTCACATATCATGACTGTTTACCATGGTCATTATGATTGACTTTGGATTGTGCCTGTCTGTAATGTAGCCTTGCTTTCTAATACTTATTGAGTTCATCATACATTAAAGGAATACTTCACCCACAAAAGGATCATTTGTACATCAGTAACTCGCCCCATGTTCTGTTGAATCCATGAAGAAATTGTTGTTTTTCTTGCATGCCTCCATGATGAACGAAGAATCCAAAAACAGAGCAAATTATTGATGAATTAAAGTAAAAGGGGGCCACATTTAACAGCAAAACTATATCAAAACATCTGTTTACAGACTCTCACACAACTATCTAAGGCCTTCACTCTCAAAAACATTAGAGTTGACACTCATAAGAAAGTCTCCACCCAAATGAAAACGCAAAATAAAACTGATGTGCAGTCAAGAGCATGTCTATCAACATGCGCTGATATACTCATAACTCTAAAGCCACACAAAGAAGAAGAGTCAGAGGCCTAAAAAAACTATTACTGAAAGGCTGGCTGCAGTAACCTCTGTGGTGCATTCTGGTGCTTCTGTTCCTCAATATAGTGGAAGACTAACTGCACGTTTATGTGTAAATGTAAAAATTCCTGTTAGCAAGGTTGGAGCCAGCCCTGTTTTAGCCACATTTGTGACACCTCGAAAAGAAGATAATGTTGCACACTCTGACGTTACAAGTCCAAAACTTTGTTATATGTGTCAACACATCAACACTGAACACTGAAGCCCCTTTTACACTCCCAAAATTTTGCCGAATGTTGGGCCGTTTTGCCGGCAAGCTGCAAGTGTTTAGACACACAGAGCTGGATTGGCGAGTTGATCCGAAGTGCCCAATTTTCTGTCTCTTAGGGTAGTCATATTGGCGGAACCTTTTTGGTTTAAAAAGACAGAGGCGGCCTCCCGCCATGGGAGGGGTTGTTGATGACTTGTGGGAGGAGCTGTTGATGATGCCGCACATGTGAGCCACTGGTGGTGGATAAACAGGAAACAGCTGATAGCAGGAATGAGCAGCTAGTAGCAAGAGGGAAATGCAAACCTGACAGACACTGTAAAGATGAGCAACTGGGGAGACAAAGACTTGCGCGCCCTCCTTGCCCTCGCAAACGAAGAGGCCATTAACCCTCAAATGACGGGGACGACGAAGGACGAGCCAACTTATGAGAGAATCACAGAAGGACTGACCAGCTGCAGCTTCCCTCGGAGCACATCACTGTTTATGTCACACGCTGAGCTACATGTTTTGTTACTTGCTCACGCCCCCCATTGCCCCGAAAAAGGCACATTCTGTATAAACAAAAGTAGGTAGGCGGCATTTTGCTGCACTCCCTGATTTTGTTTTTATACTGCCAATGCTGAAAAAACACTGATTGGGCTTTCCTGCAAATTTGCACAATTCCTATTTAAAAGGGGCTAGAGTTTATGAGAATCTGGACAGTTTTACTGAAAAATCTGTTAGTTTGCATGTGAACAAAAGGCCAAATTGCATAGAAAAAGCTACGTTTAGAAAAATACCTGTGTACATGTAGACAAGGCCAAAGTCTAATTTATCCAGTCATTTGCTCAGTTCTTACAAAACGTGATTTTTGTGAAAACCATCCTAGGTTTTTAATCGTAAAAATACATGTTTGTGGGAAACTGAGCATGTGACTGCACAAATGAGACTTGAGCCCTTTTCTTTATACAGAGAGACTTTGCAATAGGGCCACAAAGAAGTCCCTTCTTCACACTGCTTTGCATTTTTACACAGAACCAAACATCAGTATGTGATTTTAGACAGCATGCTGGCATTGTGGAAGTAAAAAAGGCGTGATGGTTGTGACATATAACGCAACAGCGTCGCTAATGTGCCATATAACAGGTATATAAAGTGTCGGCAGCACTTTAAAAACAATAACAATGGTATGACATGGCAAATACAACCATTTACTGTCTCGGTTATATGGCGGCAGATCTCGTCCTCTGCTCAGAGGGTTAGGAGCTCCTGGACCTCATTGTCTCTCCAGTTTGCAGCTGCTGTTCCTCAATTTTGAGTTAGCTGCTAACTGCTATTTGCCAGTTTGTCATGCACATAACACCTCCCTAAAATGTCACACCTGTCCTGTCCATGATCCCGTCCCACTGGCCGTCCCTTTTACACAGATGTCGATTAGGCACTGTTATTACCTCTGTTGCTCCTATGCTATTTTTACCATATTTTCTTAAAAACAAAAAAACAAAACATAAAATCATTCTTGTCAAGTCTTTGTCTTCTTTGTGTAGCACTTTGCATTGAGCAATTTGATTGGCTGTTAAACACTACAGGAAACAGTTATTTCACCACTAAAATAAGACAACAAATTACTTTCTCTGTTGCAGCTACGCATATACTGTAAACAAAACTGACACAGTATAAATGGAACCAAAAGTTTTCCAAAAATCTGATTTTTGCAGTCGAGCCCTCAGCCATTCGAAATGATTTAGATTCTTCATCACTGGTTCAGAAACACAAACAGACCCGGAAGAGTTCATTGGAGGCACCAGATCAATCACAGGAGAAGACGAAAACCCTCTCAGCAGGAAGTCTGGAGCCATTTTTTTAAGTTTCTTTGACACCCAGTCTGGAACAGTCGCTGACTGAAAGACAACTCTGTTCCTCCGTTTTGCGATTGTACCTTTTCTAAAGAAGAGCAAGGCGGGATAATTGCAAAACATTCCCACCATGAACTGGCAGTGTAAAAGGGACTTTCGATTATACAGCAGTTATGTGAGAGTTTGTAAATCAATGTTCTGATACAGTTTTGCTGCTGTTGTTAACGCTGAGTCCAATTCATTAAGAATTCCCAACAAAACAAACAAAGTTTTCTTCACAAATTAAACATAACATTGGGTGAATACCTGATATATAAGTGATCATTTTGTGGATGAAGTGTTCCTTTAACCATTTGGCCCATCTTTATTACATTATGCCCTAATGTTCTCTAACTACCTGAATATACTGTATCAGAGCTTTCCATGAGCTGTCTGTTACAAAAAACTAACTAGCGAAAGACAAGCTTTCCTTTGACAAGAGCTTCAGGACGAGGTTTCAGTACAAGAGGGGCCCCGCTGCTGAAATATGACAATTTAACATTGAGTCACTCATCTCATCTTGTCATGTTAAGAACTCAAACATCCTTAACAACGGACATTTGCTCATCCTAACACAGTCACGTTTAACACTTGAAATAAAAAAGAAAGTTGACCTCTTAAGCTGGAAAAATGTCATGCATGCTGCAACCGTGACTGTTTAAACAGACAATAGTGCTTTGTGTCACAGGGGTGGTGATCAGAACACAGCAGAGACAGGTAGGGCCAGAATAAATCAATACTCTGCACTGAGTCCATCCAACAAGGAACAATAGGGGACTTATTAGAAACAGGGAAATAACAAGTAGGAATATGCAGAGTATTCCTGTTCAGATAGTCAGCCTCATGTTTCCTGATACCATGACACCGTCTGATGCAAATGTCACCCTGGTGCATGTACCCTGAGAACAGCAGTTTGTCTCAGTCAGATTTGTTGCTCAACATATCAATAGGCAAGACAGGTGTATTTATAAAGTACATTTCAGCAACAAGGCAATTCAAAGCCTCAATGCGTGCTTTACATAAGACATCAAAAGCCTCAAGACAATGTGCAAAAGAAACATATTATAAAAGGATATCTAGATACAGTTAAAAACACCATTACAGAGATGGAGAACAGAAAATTAAAACCTAGAATTACTTTCAGTTGTAAACCTCTATGAACCAGTCAAGTTACAGTTACAGTTTACACCCATACCAGAGTCTTATGAAGCCATGACAGCATCAAGGTGGACACCTAAGATTAGTGTCACCAATTCAGTATCTGACCAAATGTCTCCCCTTCTGTTCCTGAGATATGACGTTGAGTAATGGCCACTACCACCAGTTACTTCTCCATTGTTTATTAACTGTAAACTTGTTGTTGTGACCACCACAGAAGGCCCGCCTCTCAAATCATCCGATTGGGCGATGCGAAAAAAGTGGCGATGACGTAGGGCATTGAAGTTTTGAAGTTAAACGCTGCTTCCCCATGTTTAGTCTTGACTCTGAGAACAAAAAGCAGACCTGTCCGAGATGACCTGAGAAGTCTCGATGGTTCATAGTGTAGCAGAAGGTCAGAAATGTATTTGGGCCCTAAACCATTTAGTGCCGTAAACCAGCGGTAGTATTTTGAAATCAATTCTCTGAGAGACAGGAAGTCGGTGTAAAGACCTCAGAACTTTAATTATTAAGTACTAATGTGGTCAAGCCAAAAATTCTTGGTGAAGTCATGGACTCAGACCTGAATTTCAATAGCCACAAAAAGACAATTACAAAGTCAACCTACTATCAAGAACATATCAAGGATAAAAATACTCATGTCTCCGCAGGATTTGGAAAAACATGCATTCATATTCAGTAGACTCGACTGCTTTAACAATGTTTTTACAGGTCTCCCTAAAAAAAATTGATCAAACAGCTGCAGCTGACTGAGAACGCGTTCAGTGCACTCTGAAGTTAATCCTTACCAGCCTTACTGAGGGAAGAGTACATGGCATACTATCGGATCGTATATAGACTACATTACCACTCCTTGCATTCCTCACCACTGTCTATATGTATCCAGACAGGAGTCTAGGAATCTATTGTTTCCCTGTTTGAGGAGGAGATATGATCTGCTACGAATCAAAACATAATCTTAAAGAGGCAGTGAGTGAAATAGCCAATATAAATAACATAATAAAAACAGACTATAGAAATGGAACAGAGGATATAAAATGAGACTTTATAGACTTTATGAAAGGATAGGATTTAAGTTTATATAAAAAGTCTGATCAGAACTTTATGTTCTCTGTTGGTGCTCACATGTTGATGAGTGGAGCATCACTTTATTGCGCATGCATTCAGCAGGTATGCTGCTCGCCCAGCCAGTTATTGCAGTTCCACATACTTGATGACTGCTATTTAAAGAACATATTAACACTCAACTATCACTTTTGACAGCCACTCCTTTTTCCATCACTCTGACAGTGCAGACAATTCAGTAATATACAGTCCAGCCTGTAATGGATGGTTAAAAAAGTTCAACTTGAATTTGGTGGATGGTTTAAAAACTTCATCTTCAGCTTGATTGATGGTTAAAAACTTCAACTTGAACTTGATGGATGTTCATAAAAGCTCTACTTGAATTTGATGGATGGTTAAAAGAACAATATGGCCTTCATCGTATTTATCAGAGTACGTTTCCGTAGTCGTACTTTGCTGCTCACCACGGAACAAAATAGGTGTTTATTTAATGTTGTGATGATTACACTTTTTATCTTTGCTATAATCAAAGAAAGACTGATGACAAAGTGTACAAAGTTAAAGGATCGATTCACCTGAGTTAATTTTCTCACTCAGCCTTAGTGGTATTTATCTCTACTGATAGATTTGGTTTCATTTATCAGAGTACATTCTGGATACAGTAGTATGACGTGTACCTGTTGTGTTGATGTAAGTTTCCATCTTCACTGTCATGCTTCTCTGGTGCTCTGCCAACACTTAAATACTAAGTTACTAATTTAGTGTTTAAATTGGAGGATTGTTTCTGTTATTTTGCAGAAATTTGTAGACTTTCGAAAGTAAAGTTTGAAAAGTGGGAGCAGAAACATCAGGGGCCCCATCTTACACCCTTCACAAAGCGACACACAGTGCAGCACAACAGTCATTGTTAATTTAAGACCAACACGGTTGTCATTCTCATGGCAAGTGCCTACATTGTGTAAGTAGCAATTGTATGCGCCCGTGGGCGTGTAGGTCTTGAAATGAAGTGCAGACAGGGGCATTGTTGGTAGATTGCTATTTTGAGGCAGCAGAAAGCGATTGCGCCATTGACCAACAAAAACCTGGTCTAATGTCAGACTGGTTCAGTGTTTTCCTACTGTTTAAAGGGTGCATTATTCAGATAGTAAAATACGCCTACAGCCTACATAGGCTGGTTCACACATGCTTACACTCAGCTTGTTAAACACAGAGGGACGTGTGGATGGGTTGCAGGTGGGTGAAATAATACATCACTAATGAAGAAAATGTTAATGACATTCTTTAAAATGTGAACATAGCAGAGATCAGAGCAGAGCTGCAGAGCTGCTGTCCGACTCCACATTAAGAGAGACGCCATGCACATTTATGCACAAGGAGCAGCATAACTTTGATCATTTCAGAAGCTAAAAGTTCAGTTCTGTTTCCTCTGTCAAGTTTATAACTACAGTTTTTAGTTTTTCTTCTCAAATGTCCTTCGGTATTTGCTGCAGGGACATTACTGCTCTGACTGCATTACTCTCGGCAGAAAACAGCTTGCTTCCTCTGTTTGCAGAATCCACCATGTAAATGCTTCGGACGCACCCGGTTATACGAGATTCATGTTATACCCAAATACATCTATGATTAATTAAGGGATTACATGCGACTCCTTTGCCCCTAGCATCTTACTTTAGGCCAGGATTATGTGCTGTTTAACCAGCAGACGTGGAGTTGGACACACCCTAAATGCGACTGCACTGTAGATCATGCACTAAAGAGGCCCAGGGTGTCTGAAGATCCTTAGAACAGCTTAATATATTTTCAATTATATAAATATTAGGCCTTCAAATACATTAAATAGTCTTGAATTTGAATTTGTGAGGTCTCAATTGCCACAGACATTTTATCTAACTTAATTTATCCATCTTTTAGTTTGTCATGTCAAAATAATTCAAGGTCCTCTACGTCAAAGTCCACATTGCTGATGTTACAAATATTTAAACCTACCACTGAACCTAATACTGTCTTCTTACTTTATACTCGCACTTACCTGTTGGCAAAATGTAGATTAACATAACTCACTCTAATAACCATATTCCTACATAAAACTTAATTCTGCTCAGGACCACCTACACTAACCTTAGACTTACCTGTAATGCTTGATTAAGAAAAAGATGATTTGTCCAAAAATTATTCGTAAATTTAGTGAGAGAATGTCTTGGAAAGGTCTTAAAGCATTAAATTTAAGGGTCTGATATCTGTAGACACCCTGAACATACTGCACTGTGTGTTACAAAGACGCTGGCTAGATGTATTATTTACGCACTGTGTTACACACGGACATGGCCCGGTGGCACATTTTTCTCAATGACTTCACAACCAATAGTGTGCGTCTATGCCTTTGTATATGCATCTGTATGTGATGGACACTCTCCCTTGTATGCATGTGTTTTTCAGGAGTGTGTATTTGAGCAGCTTGAAGTCAAGCAGAACGTCTTCCAAGACATCGAGCGTCTTGTGGGAAAAGACGTCATCCTGAGCAGCTCCACTTCCTGTCTGGTGCCAAGCAACGTCTTCTCTAAAGTAGGGAACAGGAGTCGCTGCCTCGTCTCCCATCCGGTTAGTGATACTACAGTCCCAGTACTAGTGAATATCAGTGGTGGAAAGTAACTAAGAACATTTACTTAAGCGCAAATTCAAGGTAAACTAAACTTTAGTTTAGTTGTACAAATATTGTACTTTTTACAGTACTACATTTGTCTGTTCGTGTCTGTTTGTGACCCAGCCGCCATGTTGGCAATTTTCTCATTTTACAGCTAAACAGTACACTAAGATATGTTTGTGAAAACATTTGAGGTCAAAAATAGGCAATGCAGTTACACAATCTTGATTCATATTTGATCAGCACTGCCTAGTTTGACAGTTTGACTGTTCATGAGCTGTGTGTCTGCGCTATTTCATTGCACCGGTGCACAGCTTAACATAATGGCGAGGCCCCAGGAAAACTGTTTAAAAGGAGTTTAATTTGTCAGCCTGCAGCAGCTACCACATAACTGGGAAAAGCCACGATAGCTTTCTTAGTTGACAAATAATTGGTGCATGGACAGTAATGTTCACAGTACTCTGCCAAACACTTTTGGTATGGTATCGTAGGCCACGTGTGTGGGCTATGGCGTACGGTCTGCCGCATCCCCCTTAACCTCCATCTTTACCAAGTGTTTCCAGAGACTGATTCTCTTCCACATCATGGCTGCCCATATCGGACCAACAGATCCACACATGATGTAGTCATAACAGCGCTTCACACAGCCCTTATTCATTCATTTAGAACAGCAGAACATATATGTAAGGACGCTGTATGTGATTATAGCTCAGCATTTAACACCATAATCCCCCACAAAATGCTCCAAAAATTGAGCAACCTTGACCTGAACAGTGCTCATGGATACTGAACATTCTGAGAAACAAATCACAAAATGTCAGGATTGGCGGTAACGCCTACTGAATTCTGATCCTGAACACAGGAGCTCCACAGGAGTGTGTCCACAGCCCTTTTCTCTGCTCCCTCTTTACACGACCGTTCCCCCATTCACCTCTCCAAGCCCACCATCAAAATACCCCTTTTACACTGCCCGTTTGAGGCAGGAGTATCGCACTGTTAGGCCACTTTGCCTTCAGCAGCCAGCAGTAAGGGCCCATGGGCAGGATGGGTGTGACGTGTTATGCATGTGACTCAACGCGGGAGATTTTAAAAGCAGCTAAGAACAGTGGCTGAAAATGTTCACAAATTGGAAAAAAACAACGAGGTTGAGATCAGCTGCCATATAGCACACTAGAGGCCGATGCTGTTGTGTTACACATCATACCTGTCACACTGAAGTCTGTAATCACACACAGGAGCAGCATGATGCCATTGTCATTTGGTTCTGTGTGAAAATGCAAAGGAGGCACAAGGGGACCTTGTCGTGGCTCTGTCGGACAATCTTGGTATTGAAAGAGCTAAACTCACAGACGACACGACCATAGTAGGACTGATAACAGACAACCATGAAACAATGTACAGGGAGGAGGTTAAACATCCGACTGTGTCTTGTTTCCATAACAACCTGGACTCGACAATACAAAAACCAAGGAGATCACAATAGACCTCAGATACCCAAGGGGAAATGAGCACTCTGCCCTCTGCATAAGAGGAGAGGAGGAGGAGAGGGTGGAGAACTTCAGATTCCTACATCACGTCACACTACCTATAGTCTGTAAACATCTCTTACCAGGAGAAGAAGGCCCAGCAGAGACACTATTTCCTTAGGATGTTAAAACAGTCCTACCTCCCACAGCAGCTGCTGCTACTTTCTACTGGGCCACCATCAGGAGCCTCTGCAGCTACTGCTGCACAGTGTGGTGAGGCTGCTGCACTGGGGAAGACCAAGGGAAGCTGCTGTGAGCACTGTGACCTCGTTACCACCTCTGAAGGACTACAAGAAGGCCAGCTGTATCATAAAAAAGACCCTCCCACCCTGGATACTGTCTGTTTGTCTCTCTCCCCTCTGGAAGACGGTACAGGTCAATAAAAAGTAAAACAAACAGACTTAAAAACTGCTTTTGTCCAAGAATTGTTTGATATTTTAAGAGCTGTTTACCACCACTGGTGTAAAGGGATTTCAAACTAATAAACGCCCAACTGGGGAACTTAGCTTAGCTTGTATTCATCAGTACGCAGCTCTTATCATACATTACTTTTATTTTTATTGGTCACCAATTAGGGGTGGGCGATATGGTCCTAAAATAATGTCACGATATTTCAGGGTGTTTTTGTCATAAATATATATATATATATATATATATATATATATATATATATATTTATATATAAAAGAGAGTGAGATTCACGTAGTCACGTAGGTTTACACTACCAAAGGTTTATGACAAAATCACGTGATGACACCGACTCCTGTGTGCACACGGCAAGAGAGGAGAGGGAGAGACGCTGTGCTGCTGCCAGAGGAGCCCCTGAATGAGTTCCCTCTTAGCTGTAAGTCACTAAAAGTGTCTGAGAAGTCCGGGGCTGTTCATAAAACATTCAGGACGCCACAGTTTATTCCACACTACTGAAGCTGCTCCTCTTTTTGGAACCACCGTGGAGTCTGTAATAATTTCGCTTCCCGTCATGCTCGTTGCCATGGGTAACAGTATGACGTCATTATGTCAACAGGCCAAAATATCATGGTAGAATTTTTCATAACATATATTGTGAACGAAATGATATGGTACACCCCTATTGCCAATTGAGGAGCTTCATATTTATCTCTCATTTATTAGTTGAGCATTTGGATGATGTCATTATCTCCAGGCAGCCATTTTGGGAGTCAAAAGCCCTTTGGAAAAAAATAGCTATAGACAACTGTTTACATTTCAAGAAATGCTAGTGCTTCTTTCCAACACCTTAGCCTGTCAGTGTTACATTAAAATGTACCAACAAAGTCATTTCTCTCAGTCCACAGCTAGAATATTACTTATCCAGTAGCTGATGGAGTAAAAGATTTACTTCATTTTTGTGGATGGTTTTGTGGATCTGGAGCTAAATGTTGTGCCTGGGGCACGTCGTGTATTAATGATACTCGTTACCTGGAGAGGTTGGAAAAAGATATACGTTTCTTCCCTGTTCCAAAACCAAAATCAAACCCTGAAAAGTGTAGGGTTAGCTAGCTAGCTACTGAAGATATAGCCTACTGAATGTATACACATGCTGCTTTTGCTTTTTAATGACTATGACAGTGAAACAAAGACCGACCCTGCTGTACAGGAACCAGTGAAGGGAAGCAGGGAAACTTTGCTGATATTGAACCAGCTGTGTGGCATCGCAGTGTGTGCAGATGAACTTTGTTTGACTTCCCCTGGAGATCCTTGGAGGAGGTCCAGGTGCTGGCAGCAGCACGGGGGGGAAGCCAAACACGGTTCATCTGCACACACTGCGATGCCACACAGCTGGTTCAATATCAGCAAAGTTTCCTTTTATATTCATTGTCTTGTGTGGCGATCAGCAGTGATGTGGTGGTTCACTTTTACACTGTGATCTGTAGCCTATAGTTCGGCTTTAGCTTCTAACTATCTTTGTCTTTTTAACCTGTTGTTGCTGCTGAGTCAGTTTGACATCCTGGATATATCCTTCAAACACAGACTGTAGACCCCTCTGTCTGCTTCTCTCTGGAATCACTCTTTCATTTCTCCAAAAATATGATAATATTTCTTCAAGGAGTGCAGTTAGTTACAGTGTGGGCTGCATGCTTACTGCGACAGCTTGATGCACCATCACAAAGGGGTGTGGCTTAGCAAAGGATTAATTGGACCCATTTATACAAGCCACTTTCAATGTATTAACTAAAGATATCGTGATAATATTTTTTCCTTTTCCTGTGTTGATTCAGATACCTGAACTTGCGTATCGACTGATATTGAGTACTGAGAGTTCAACGACTTAAGTGTTGGTTGTTCAGAACAATGAATCATTACATAATGAGTTAACTTTGTCACTTTTGGGCTGTCTTTGGGGAATTTTTTACATCATTGGAATGCAGTTTCTAATGTTTGCTGCTGAAGTTTGTCAATTTTTTTCATCTTCGCTTTGGTGAACTTGTCGTGCTCCTTCATGTGATGCATCTTTAAATACTTTGTAACATTGGCAACACTAGTGCCATTCTTCAGAGCCATAGCCTTGCATGTTGTGCACATTTCCTTTTCACTGGTGGGATGATCCTGTGTAAACTGTTGCCAAATTGATGACATTTTGTTGATGGCTAACGTTACATCATTTACCAGGAATGAATTCTTCTTTGCCGTTCTAAAACAACAGTTATCCAGTGTTAGCACAGCACAACTCTATGTAGAGGCTAGTTATTTTTTAAATTCCGTTGTATTGGATTGGTGCATAGACTTAGTAGTATCAGTATCAGAGGCATTCTGGATACTGGTATCAGTATTGGAACAACTCTAGTTGTAGCCATGAGGTGGATGTTTAGAGTACAACCTAACTTCAGTCAGAGTGGGAATGTGTTTCTTTTAGTGCTAACTGGCCTCACCACAGCCAGCTATTTTTTTTCCGTAACTACAAACAAGCAATCTTAATCAGTGTCCAGGTTGTTGATGAAATATTTATTTTGTGCCTTTTTTGTTGTACTTCTGGGAATCAGAAAATGTTTCAGCCATTTATCTGTTGACCCTGAAAACTAACCACTAGCCACTGATGTTACAGCTTTATCATAGCAGCAGGGACGCCTATTAACCGTCAAATACAATGTACCCTTTATATTTAATTTGTATGTATACAGAGAGAACGAATGAAAGTATGAGTCTATGCCAGACCTGAATATTTGCATATTGCCTCTGGTGTTTATCTAACTCCGCTCAGTGAATCAGTTTGATTGTCGCCAACATTTTAGATAATTTCTGCTGTCAATCAAAAAAAAAGCTTCTCTGTTATTTTCCAAGCTCTCTGGCTCTCTGTGTGGTAACATTTATCATGACCCACCTATACTACAGTGAAAATGACAGGTTCAGTTACGTGTCACCACCAAGCTTGAAAGGGATTAAGATGTCACCCCACAACTGCACCATCCTGTTCTGTCACTGCTTCTATTTTTATGACGATAAATCTCCAGGTTCAAAAGGTGTAATGTAAAGGTCTTGATGTAGAACAGCATACCGTAGTGTACTGTGCTCTCTTCTGCCACATATGTTTGTAGACATTTTTATCAAAGGGTTTTATTACACAAGAGACCCTATTAGAGGGGGTCTAGTGCCTTGCGCAAGAACAGGAGCATAAACTGGCACATCTTCAGCTACCAGTCCACACTCCACATTTGGTCCGTACGAGGACTTGAACCGGCAATTTGCAACCTCCAGAACCAGCGACCCTCTGGTTCCCAAGCCAAGTCTCCACATGCTGAGCCACTGTCGCTATTTATTAATTCATTCATTTTCTGTAACCGCTTATTCTGTTAGGGGTCGCAGGTGTGCTGGAGACTATCCCAGCTGACATTGAGTAACGGGTACACCCTGGACAGGTTGCCAGACTATCACAGGGCTGACACATAGAGACAGAAAATCTTTCATACCTACGGACAATTTATAGTCATCAATTAACCTGCATGTCTTTGGACTGTGGGAGGAAGCCGGAGAAAACTGCACAGAAGGACTCCGTTTCGAACCACTCACCCAGGGTTTGAATCAGGAACCCTTTTGCTGTGAGGTGACAATGCTACCATGCAACCTTGCCGTCCTATTGCTGCCCCTGCTATGATGTAATATACTAGCATGTGTTAGCAAAATCCTGCACATTTCGAGACAGTAAAGCAGTGCTAAAGCAGTACTTCACACCATTAGCCTGTTTCGACAATGTGCTGTGCTATAATGTTATCACACAGGGATTTGCAACCTCAAGAACTACAGGTTCTACAGACTCATAATTTTTCAGTTTGGATAAGGCATTAGATCCTTTTTGTTTAATCAGAGGCAGTGTATTTTCACATCTAACTGGGTGAATTCAGGGTTTATTTTACCCAAACAAGAGTTGGTGATTATTGGAACAGTGGAAAGACGAACCAAGATGGTTTGTGAGATGTTTATTTTGTTTCTGTCAACTTTAAATGAAGTGTGTTTCACGGTTATAAAATTACAGCTTATTTAAATTGAGTCTGGTGGGTTTGACAACAGCGATTTCAAAGGAAGTTTCTGGTTGAACAAAAAGCATTGTACTCTTTAATAAAAAAGGTCTGTCTCTGTAGGGATCCTTTTGATAATCTTATCAGAGGCTTATAATAACAATCTGAGCATGTCAGTGGGAAAAACAAACACTTTCAGTGGACGTAAATTGATAGTGCCAACATTCCCGTGAGTGTTTACTTTGCAACATGGAAGCTGCTCTTGCTCAGCACCAGACCGATTTTAAATATGTTGCTCCCAGTACTCATTTAGACACAAAAACATGAGAAAATAGGGTCCAGGTTGAAAAATATAGCCTTATTTCTGGATTTTAAAGTTTATTTGACCTTTGTTTTTCCCCCTAGCGTAAAATGATGTGAAGTTTTGTGGGTGTTCCCATAAATACCAACTGTGTCTTTACAGTCCAAATGTCTCATAATGTGAGGGTACAATTAATGTATTATTGCACAGGGTATTCTAAAATAACAATGTAGTTTAGTAAAGTATGCTGCAGGATAATGCAGCACATAGAACAGTGTGAGAAAATGTAGCATAGTACGTGGTAAATGTAGAGATTAATAGAGTTGTAAAATAGTTTGATGTACAATACACATGTAATAATAAGGTGTATCATATTGCAGTTTGGAATAGTTTTTGACAGCATCCTTATAATGGGAAGTTTTATGCACTAACTCTAATGACATACCAGCTTTTGGGCATTTTATATGCTGTACCTACCTGAGGATACAGATCCTCTGTATCAGTGCAGTACCCACAGTATGATGCGTGATTGTCCTGTGCTCCCCAGGTAAACCCACCTTACTGTGTCAAACTGGTGGAGCTGGTACCTCACCCAGAGACGGCAGCAACCGTTATGGACACCACCCACTCCCTAATGACCAAGGTAAGGATCCCAGATTACACAATCCTGGGTATGTCGTGACCTGCAGGATGGAACAAATGAGTCAATATCAGAGACGGACAGAGGCATCAGGTTTATGAGAAAGCCAAATCATGTGTGTGATTAAAAGAATCCTGAATTAAAGCAGGTTAGGACTGGAGTAATAATATATGTTTAGTGTTAAGAATCCTGGCGTGAAAACCTTTTATCCATTTGTTTGTTAGGTGTTTTCTAAATTTGATTACCTGACATCACATTCTGTGAATCCAGTCACAGATGAATCAAATCTGAGATGTTATTGTGTCACTAGTCCCTGGATTACCACACAGTGATTGTTCCAAGTAAGTCTCCTTCCTTGCAAGCCTGTGCAAGATGAATTTCATGATATGCTGAATGAAACTGGAAACCAGTAGCTTCCTGTTTGGAATGAAATCATATTAAATCTCTTGGTGTACTGAGGTTCTCAGTCATGTAAATAAACTTTTAATTCATCGTCTTAAACACGCAAACACACGAATCACAAGAATTGTTTATTATTTCAGAGATGCAGTAATATCATCTCATCACATGACTGATTTCTTTTGATTCAGGTCGGCCAGGCGCCCGTCTGTCTAAAGAGAGAGATCGATGGCTTCGCCCTCAACAGAGTGCAGGCCGCCATCATTGCAGAGTCTTGGAGGCTGGTCCAGGTCAGTGTCTTGTTTCTGTCCTTAGCTCAGCCAATTAATTTAGAGCAGTTATTTTCATAGACTGTATAAATGAAGTGGACGCAGCCTCAGGGTTGGAGCCACTGCATAAGTACCTTAAACCTGTGTTCTCTCTAATGGCCGGCAGGGGGGTGACTACACTGCTTACAAACTCAACTCTTTGAAATGTGAGTCAGCAAACCAATAGGTGATGTCACAAAGGCTATACGTCCACTTCCGTTAAACAGTCTCTGATTGTGTTACTGCTTCTCTGCTGACACCAGTTTGCAGTTTTAAACACACCTAAAATATATTATTCTGTGACGCATGTATGGTTTGCAACCAGGACTTTGTTTGTTTTTCCTTTTGGGCGTTGTATTTATCCTTTACCATCGTGACATTAGATATTAGGTTGGTAACTTTTATGAAATTAAGTTATTGTCGTTTTTGCTGAAACTGTCAGTGCATCTACATGAGAGAGAGTCTGTGAAAAAAAATCACAGCAGCTGGAGGAAAAACAACCAATCGGAGTCGAGAAGTCTCTAATGTAGCTGTCAATCATGTCAGTCACGTCTCCTGATCTTTAAACTGTCAAACTACGCAGTGCTGATCAAATATGAATTAAGACCCTGTTACTGCATTGCCTGTTTCTCATCTCAGATGTTTTAGAAACATATTTAGTGTACTGTTTAGCTGTAAAATTAGAGAGTTTGTGACCCGGCCGCCATGTTGGAAACTATCAAGATGAAAAGGAAGCACTACCCACATGCTGGAGCAACTTTCTCATTAAACAGATAAACAATACACTAAAATGTGTGTCTGAAAACATTTGAGCTAAAAAAAATTGGCAATGCAGTAAAAGAATTTTGATTCATATTTGATCAGCGCTGATTAGCTCTATGCAGAGTCTACGCCATAGCCTACACACGTGGCCTACGCCGCTGTGAGCATTTATACTTGTGCAGTGGTGTGTCTGTGTGAATCTGCAGTCACACCTCCAAAACACTAGTCTGTGGCGGGGTGTCTGTGAAGTGCTGTAAAGTTTAGTTGATTTAAAAAAAAACAACACACACATTAAACACACATTAAACATGGCTTAACAGCGACAATTTCAAACGCAAATACTCAAATCAGCTTCACTGTAACTCACAGCATTCACAGACAAACACTTGTCTTTATCTGGACACATTTTCCCCACAAATACAGCATGCTAATGTTATTAGCACAAGCTTATGGTATATTACATTGTATTAACAAACAAAACAAATTAATTAACAAAGGTAATGTTAAAACATTTCATTCCGTTACAGCTCACAAGATTCACCGACATTTCCTCTCCTCATATGAAGCCAGGATAAATCACACATGACCTAAAATGCTATTTTAGTGGAGGCTTTATTGTCTTCGCAATTTATTGTTTCTTATCTGTGAAACTGAAGTAAATAAAAGCTTTGTTTCCACTGAGGGAAATGGTTTCAGCTTACAGAAATAGACAGGAGATCTGCGTCACTGCAACGTGTAGTTACATTTCTGAGGAGGTGCATGTCAGGCTACGGTGTAGGGTCTGGCATCGATTCAAGGCAGAAGTATAAATTCCGCTTAAGGCTGTGGAATAACATTATCTTCTCTCTTCTGCTTGGAAGTGGTTGATTTACAGCTCACAGCAACTTAAGACGAAACAATCTCTGGTTTTTGTTTGATATCTAGTGTTAACAAAAAAAAGTTGTGTTACATTTTCGAACCATTATTAGCACCGTTAGCTTGTTTACTATATTACATGAGAGAATGCCACTGTCACACAAAACGTCTCACTGAGCCCCGACCAAACTTCAAAACTTTATATGGAAAATAAAAATAAAACGTATCGTCAAATATTTGTATTAAAATCCCACATTTGATTCAACTGCCAAAATTCTAGATCGGGTACAACCCTTGGATCCAACGTGACATATTTAGCAAATATGACAAAAACGTACTTACTTTTATGAAAGTTATTAGCTAGAGCAACAAAGGGTTACAATTTGAATTATTCTATTAAAAAGCAATTTTGCTCTTAGTTTGGCCTTTTTCCACCTAATGCATATAGAAATATGTTGTTTTAGGGTTGAGATTAATTAGTGTGAAATTTTATTCACAACTAGCATTTTGTAGGACAACTGTCTTTTTTCCAAAGCTGAACACCGACTCCTTAGTTTAAAATAAACAGAGCAAGTTTAAGGATTAATTTGGCATCAGTAGTGTTAAAGAGCCGCTACATGCCATAACTATATAATACTAAATATGAATATCCAGCAAAAGCAAAACATTTTTTTGCATTATTACAACGCTATTAGGTCCTAATAAATAAGGTCCTCATAACATGAGACACATCAGACTGTATCTGTGTTTGTTTTTATCTGTGGATAAGAGCTCCTCAGTCTCAGTGAGGCTTTGTGTGGCTGCTGATGGGTTTGTAATAGAGACAGAGAAGAGGAAGCCCCTTGTCAGCTCAGCACTGCAATAATCTCCCTCCAAAAAAAGAACACAATGAGAGTAAATGAGCTTTAGCCTCTGATGACAGGCACCATTACACGATCACTCATGGCAGAAATGGTCAGAATGATAATGAGGACGATGAGTCTGATGATTGTTACCTGAACTGAACACACATGAAAACATTTCACTGTGAATCAGGCTTCAAACAGGATTACCTCAAATTACCCTGTTTATTAAACAACATGACAGCAGATATTTCTGTAGAAGATTTATAAACTTTTGTACCAAACATTCAGTGATACTTTCTCTTTCGTTGCCTTTGTTTCAAGGCTTTTGCTCTAGTAGCTCCCACTGTTTTGGTCGGTCTCCTTTTTAAAAGGCTTTTTTTTTTTTTTTTTTTTTAAACATCTCTTTATTGCTTTTATGGACAACAAATAACCATCTCAATATACAGTGATACAAGAACAATAGTAATGGTTATGGTATTGAATAAAATAGTATAATAATAATAATAATAATAATAATAAGGACGATAGTGCTGAAAAAAAAAAAAAAATACAGCCGTTTAGAGTCAATTCAGTTCGTCATTACAAGCATCAGTCCGGATCTCATTCTGTTCCAAGTAAGTGTAGAAAATGTTCCATATTTTCCAGAACATGTCCAGTTTGTTTTTGGTGAAATAATAATAATAATAATAATAATAATAATAATAATAATTATCTTTTCAAGAGCAAAGTTAAAAGTCATTCCTTTCAGCCACTGAGAGATTCCACAAACAGATTGTTCCTTCCAAACACGAGCAATACATCTTTTAGCTTCAAGCTGACCAAAATTCAACAAGGCCCTCACATTGTTTAAGATGACAAAATCATCTGGGTAAATATTCAAAATACATAGTTTAGGATCAAAGGGTACCTTTTTACCAATAATATGACCAGTTAGGTCCAGGACCTTCCTCCAAAAAACAGTTATCTGAGGGCATTCCCACATACTTTTAAAAGGCTTTTAAATCTCAGTACAATTCTGTTAGTAATCAAGATTAAAGTAACAAAATCAAGCTACTGATACGAGCATAGAATATTTGAAAAATACTTTGCCATCCGCAGGAAATTTAGCAACATTATAGAATCAGTTTGAACACTTGTATGAATACTGTGACAAGATTTAAAGACGCTGAAATTTATTTGAGTGATGGGGTCCTACATGAACACTATTTTCTGCCAGTCATTTTAGATAACCACACTCTTAGTTATGCATAACTTTAAGCCTTAATAACATTGAAATTAGTGTGAGTTATATAAAAATGAATCTCCCGTACAGTTGTCATGAATGTTGAAATTAGCCATAGAGACCAAAACAGTTCTTTGTACCAGGCTGTAAACATGTTTATTTCTGCTGTAAAGTTGGGCATTTTATCATGGGGGTCTATGAAGATTGACTCGCTCTTGGAGCCAGCCTCAAGTGGCCATTAGAGGAACTGCAGTTGCATTTCCTGCTGGAATAGGGCCACTATGGAGATAGATTTGTTTCATAATTATGTGTGTGAACAGATCGATAATCTGTGTGTAAATGTGTAATCTGTAAATATAAAACACCTTCCACAAATACAAAAAAAGATTTGTAAACTCACAAAAATATTTTGCAAGTATAAAACGGATCTGCAAAAACACAAACACATTCCACAAATAAAAAAAAATATCTGTGAATACATTAAATTAATTTGCAAATAAATGAAAAGTATTTGTGAATATCTTCCTAACATTTACAACATTTGAACAGGCATTTGTGAACTCAGTTTTTATTTGTGAATCAAAAAAACATTTGTGGATCTCAGTTCTACACGTGTGGATTTGCTTTTTACACACAGAGTTTTGAAACAAACTTTCCGCCGGTCAGAACGAAAATGCACTTGTATCACTCGGCCATTTTCGGATAGCACGTGATCACCCAGCTGATGACGTCATCTCCGCATGTCAAAGTAAGAGCACGCAGTGAATCGCACCGTGTTTAGTTAGGTTACATCGTTTCAGTGAGGTTACGTTAACTGTTGTAAGATATGTTTGTTTTTATGAAACAAATCTATCTCCATAGACCACGAAAAGTGGTTGTTTCAAGCCAAAAACCGATCTTTTCCTAACCATAACCAAATGGTTTTTGGTGCCTAAACCTACAGTAACCTCACGTTAACCACAGTGTTGTTAAAACGTAAAGAAACATTAAGTTTCAATGTATCTGCAATGTAGTAACGCACAAATGTGATGTATTTGGGGTTTGCAGAAATGTACAATGCCAATGTTTATTCTGGGGACTGGGTTGTAGTAGTTGATATCTGACTAGGGTTGGGATCCGGATCTGGTTCTTTTTTTGGAACAGGGTCCAAAGTTCCGGTTCCGGAACCGGTTCCATCACATTTGGAGTAACGGTTCCTGCAAACGGTTCCTAGATTGTAAAAAAAAAAAACAACGTCACGTGCATTTCCATTAGAGTGCGGCACGGGCCGCATATTTCTTTACGAACCCGACCGAACCCGACATTATTTAATGACTAAAGCACTGAGTTTGTGTCTCACAGTTATGATTACAGGCTATTTAACAGGCCGGGCGTGTGCCGTGGGTGCTCAGCGGAGAGTGAGACCTCCGTGTTTGAGACGGGAGCGGGCGGCGGGAGGTCCACTTCCAGTGAGGGGAGAGGGAGAAATATAACAAAATAAGATAAAATAGGAGACACCTGTCTCCCTCTTTTATTTTATTTTCAGCGTTTAATCAAGGCGGAGGCTGGCGGCAGGAGGTCCGATGCTTCCAGCGAGGGGAGCGGTAGAAACAAACAGCCAATGTGTATGTGTGTTGTGTTCAGGTGTTGTCACGTAAATAACAGTGCCCAAGCAAGAATGCATAT
Source organism: Epinephelus moara (assembly GCF_006386435.1). Taxonomy (NCBI): domain Eukaryota; kingdom Metazoa; phylum Chordata; class Actinopteri; order Perciformes; family Serranidae; genus Epinephelus; species Epinephelus moara. Next base: position 7,828,391 of record NC_065512.1, on the reverse strand, counting down.
AAGTATTTTTTATTACATTGCTGTGGTTAATTTGAGGTAATATTGTTACTGTAGAAATCTGAGAATCACTTTTTGTTGTTATATATTCTCAGGGAGATGATACAAGCTCTAAATCTGAAATACACACCACACACAAATGTGTATTTTCATCTAATTGTACTGTGCAACAGTTTGAATAAAGTTTTTGTATTTGTATGATTGCATTTGTGTTTATTATATACTTGTTTAAGTATAGCTAGTATAATGAATATAATGTAGGAATCGGTAAGAGGAATCGGTAAGAGGAATCGGTAAGGAATCGGACCGTTAAGAAGGAATCGGTAAGGAATCGGAATCGTTAAAATCCTAACGAGTTCCAACCCTATATCTGACTCTGTAATAAATCTCTTCAGACGCTGTGCTGCCTATTTCTGCCAAACAAAAACTCCTTAGCCGACTGTTGACTAGATTACAAGATAATTAAAGCTGTAATGAATTAGCTCTGCCCTCTATGGGGATAAGTTACTACTGTATGTTAGAACAAATCCCATCTCTTATTTCAGAGCCAACACACACACACACACACACACACACACACACAGGACACAATAACCCTAAAGAGGGACTTAGATCAGTGTCTCTCCACCTCTTTATTCTGTCTCTTTTCTGTCTGAGAGGTCTAACAAAGAGTTTCCTTTTCACAGCTAAATCAGCAGTGTCCTTGTCCCTGACATTACTGTACTCCTGATTTACAGAGTGTAACTGAATCAGATGGACACACACACACACACACACACACACACACACACACACTCTCACACACACACACACACACACACACACACACACACACAAAAGGTACACACAAGTTTGGACAACTGCAGATAGCAATGAAACAAAAACAAAAGAGTTGTGAAACGGAATCATGACATGACACAATGCGGGTGTGACGTTCAGCACAATGTTGTCCGAAGGATGATGCACTTAACTAACCAATGCAGGTCTGAGTCACAGATTGTTTTGTAGTCACTGGCAGCTCCGATTAGAGAGCAACGTTTGAAATATGTAAACAAAAACACGCTAACAAATAACTTTCGTTCCACGGTTAGAAAAGGTAACGCCTGGCACCTGAGGTGGATTAAAAGACATGCTTTCAATTTAGGATTGTGCTATCAACCAAAATTAATTTTCAATTATGGTTTGGGTGTCCAACGGTTATGAAACAAGATTATCAACATAAAACAATTGTTGTGGAGCACTCAGTTTTCAAGGACCAAGTCTTTTTTTGCAGAATTTTCAAGGATGCCTGTTGGTATCCTCAGGGGGCTTGACATACCCACAATTCTTTGGGCACGATTTGCTGGCATTAAAGGCAGGGCCTCTTCAGTGATGTACACCGGGGCACTCACTAGCCTTTTCCAATGTGTGTTCACCGAATGCTAGAAAGGAGTCTTGCCCAACCTCTGTAGGAACCCACTTGGAAGGACCCGTCCTACCAAGGAAGCATCCTTGACTTTGAGAAGCAAAGTTTACTGTATTACATGAATGCCGCTGTCTAGGGCTGCCACAGAATTTTCCTAGTCAACCAGTAGTCGTCATTTAGGTCCATTAGTCAACTAGTTGCCCGTATGTTTACTATATCAATTTAATTATTAAATGATATATTTTGGTGGTTTGAGTTGAAGGTGTGAGAAAGAATAGTATCAGTAACATTGTTAACACTAGGGGTGTAACGGTACACAAAAATCTCGGTTCGGTACGTACCTCGGTACACAAGTCACGGTTCGGTTTTTTTCGGTACAGTAATGAAAAAAATAGACAACTATTAAATATCTTTTACTTATTGGTAACCTTATTAAAACATACCACCACA